>NC_029777.3:40913615-40926904 GCF_000817695.3 Arachis duranensis | reverse complement strand
GGGGCCCACTTGGTGTATGCTTGGGCTGAGCTTGATCAATCCACGTGTAGAGGCATTTCTTGGCGTCAAACTTCAGGTTATGACGTGTTTTGGGCGTTTAACTCCGGATCATGACGTTTTTCCGGCGTTTAACTCCAGACAGCAGCGTGTACTTGGCGTTCAACGCCAAGTTACGTCGTCATTCTTCGAATAAAGTATGGACTATTATATATTGCTGGAAAGCCCTGGATGTCTACGTTCCAACGCCGTTGAGAGCGCGCCAATTGGAGTTCTGTAGCTCCAGAAAATCCATTTCGAGTGCAGGGAGTTCAGAATCCAACAGCATCAGCAGTCCTTTTGTCAGCCTTCTTCAGAGTTTTGCTCAAATCCCTCAATTTCAGTCAGAATTTACCTGAAATCACAGAAAAACACACAAACTCATAGTAAAGTCCAGAAATGTGAATTTATCATAAACACTAGTGAAAACATCCCTAAAAGTAGCTCAAACTTACTAAAAACTATATAAAAACAATGCCAAAAAGCGTATAAATTATCCGCTCATCATCCACGTCCGAGGCACTCTTCCCTTTTCTTATCTGGTTACACAGCTAGGCCATCGAGTTGACGTGCCATGGGAGGATACCGATGAGAGACCACCGGCTGCGAACTGCAGGAAGATCATTCCTCACAGTAGGAACTTCCTGGCTTTGGGCTACAGACCACCACCTTTCACTGCTACTGATAAGACAGCCCCAACGTCTGCCCGACCCTCTTCATCCACAGCTGCCCCTGCTGCCACCGTTGCACCTCCACCTACCTCAGAGCCAGTCTACCGCCTCATGCACCGCTTATTTCGACAGCTTGATCAGATGGAGCATCGTAACCGGCGCCGGTATGAGCATCTGAAGCTGATAATCCGACAGGGCAGTGACATCCCCTCCAAGCCTGACTCACCATCAGAGCCATCCGAGGAGGAGGCGGATGAGCACCAGGAGGCGACCCATCCGCAGGCAGGCACAGAGCAGGCTGCTCCCCAGGCAGCGGTTCCACATCAGATTGAGGCCGCAGATCCTGAGATCCCGATCCAGTCAGCACCTCCTCTACAGCAGCCAGATCCTCAGCCCACTACCACCGAGACTCCAGCTACCATTCCTACCAGTGATGACACCCCTTCACACCTAGCTTGACTGAGCATCAGGGACGATACTTTATTTTAAGTGTGGGGAGGTCGCCATATCTGGCGTATTATCTTGGTGAACCACTACATCTCTTTTTCTTTTATTCTGGATATTTTTCTGTATTTTTCTTTTTATTGTTATTTTCTGAGTACTTATACATTGCTACTTTGATGTATTTCTACTCTATTTTTGCATTTTGCATTTTTAGTTCATATTTTAGCTATTTAGTTTATTTTAGTTATTTAGTTTAGTTTGCAATTCTACCTTATTAGTGGATTAATTAGTATAGTTTATCCTTTTTAGTATATTATAGTTGACTTAATTGAAAAATAAAAAGGAAGTAAGCTAGAGACTTTAAACAAGATCAACACAATCCACACACTTTGTATATAAAGTATTACATCATGTAGTTAAGTTAACAACATTACATCAAGGAAGAACACTAGAACTTTAGCCATCAAATATATTTTACATTGAGAATAATGGGAAATTTTAACTAAACCTCCATGACATACATGAGTGATATATGATTTATGAGTTTGAGAACATACAGCCTGTGAGTTTTGAGCTTAATTGTATGGTTACATTTAAACCATAATATTTTATTCCTGTGTGTTTCGCTCTTCTTTTCTATTCTGGTGTTCTTTGCTTTGTTTTAATCTATATGTCCAGTATAGAATATAGATACATACCAAGAGAGTGATTGAGGCCTTGTTTGATTTTTAACTCACTATCCCAAATAAAGCCTACCTTTTATGCCATCCTTGTTAGCCCCCTTGAACCTTTTAATCCCCTTTTATTCTATTTAGCCACACTACTAGCCTTAAGCAGAAAAACAAAATAAAATTCCAAGATGAATCCTTGGTTAGCTTAAGATAGAAAGTTGTGTAATTAATTAAGTGTGGGGAAACTTTATAGGAACATGGATGACAGAAACAAGGGTAGAATAAAATTGAAAAGAAATTAAGAATTTTTGGGAAACATGCTCATGTGGAATTAAAATAATTAATTACCATGTGCATTAAAAAAAAATATTTTTCAAAATTAAAGCAAATGCACATGGTATAAGAACAAAATATGGGCATGTAACAACAAGTGGGAAAATATGGGAAAATGGGTAAAGAAGCTTTACTTTAGAAATTATGTATGTTAGGTGAGATCTTAGACTAATTAAGGATTCACTTATTAGCTCACTTAGCCTTATACATATACCCTTACCTTTACCCTGGCCCCGTTACAACCTTAATTAAAAGACCTCATGATTTTTGGTATGTCTATATTTTATAATTGTTGATTGGTTAGATGAAAACAAAGTTATAGAAAGTAAGGATAAAAAGAAGAATAGAGTGATTAACCCAATAAACACTGAGTGATTAGAGAGTAAACACAAAATCCAGTGAGGGTTCACTAACTCATTAACATATATCTCTATTTAAATTACTAATTGTCTTGCGAGTTTATAAATGTTTTTTTTTCTTTTCCCATCACAATTGTAAAAGTGCTTTATCACTATCTAAGGTTGGCTATATATATATATGAATCCTTGAGAATGTGAATTGATTTAACTACATGTAAGCTTTATATATGAGTGAATAAAATTAGAATTGCATCATGCATTTAGTTAGTTGCATTTAGGTTAGAATTGCATTGCATGGCATTCAACCACATCAAAACCTTACTTTTTACCTTGGACATAGCATGAGGACATGCTATCACTTAAGTGTGGGGAGGTTGATAAACCCATATTTTATGATATATTTTATGCTTAATCTGAGTGATTTTATTCAATCCTTCACCCACTTATTCATATTAATTGTATGGATTTACTTCTCCTTCCTTATTATGTGATGTATATGAAAAACATGTTTCCTATGCTTTTAAATTAATTATTTTAATCACCTTTAATTCCATTCGATGCCGTGATTAGTGTGTTGAGTAGTTTCAGATCTTCTAAGGCAGGAATGACTTAAAGAATGGAAAAGGAAACATACAAAAATGGAAGGAAAGCGCAAAATGGAGTTTCTGAAGAAACTGGCATCCACGCGATCGCATGGACGACGCGATCGCGTGCCAGAAGCAAAGAGGCAACGACGCGGCCGTATGACTGACGCAACCGCGTGACTTGAGCAAATCGCATACGACGCAGACGCGTGACCGACGTGACCGCGTGACAAGGAGAACTCCGAATGACGCAACCGCGTGACCCACGCGGACGCGTGACAGAGGCCACGCACCAGAAATTGAAGAAAATGCTCTTAGCGGATTCTGAAGCCTTTTTGGCCCAAATCCAAGTCCAGAAGTCATAGACCAGAGGTTATGAAGTGGAGGAATGCATCCATTGAGAGAGACTCCGAATTTTAGTCACTTTCCATGATTTAGATTTAGTTTGGAGAGAGGTTTTCTCCTCTCTCTCTCTTAGGATTAGGATTTAGGACTTCTCTTAGTTTTAAGAGTGACTCTTGATCCCAGGTTCTTTATTTTTAATTATTCTTCCAATTTAATTTACAAACTCTTCCATGTTACAGATTACTCTTTTAAATTAATGTTATTTGAGGTATTTCAGTTTATGATTATTTCTTTTTATTATTCCTAATCTGAGGATATTGTTACTCTAGTAGATTTGGTTTTTCCCCTTTTGGCCTTGGTTAAATAATTGGTAACTCTTGATTTATCAAACTCGTTGTTGATTGAAAATTGGAATTAATTCATCCACTTAGCTTACCTTCATAGTTAGAGGTTAACAAAGTGGGAGAAAAATTCAATTCTCATCACAATTGATAAGGATAACTAGGATGGGACATCCAGTTCTTACACCTTGCCAAGAGTTTATTTTACAGTCATTCATTTAATTTAATTGCTCTGAAAATATACCTATGCCCATTGCCCAACTAACCTTTTACGTTAATCCAAAACCCCAAACACACTTTTTCATAACCAATAATAAGAACATACCTCTCTGCAATTCCTTGAGAAGACGACCCGAGGTTTAAATACTTCGGTTATCAATTTATTTAGGGGTTTGTTACTTGTTACAACCAAAACGTTTGTATGAAGGGATTCTTGTTGGTTTAGAGACTATATCTACAACGCGACTGTTTTTATGAAATTCTTCACTGGCAAAAATCCCGACGTCATCGGTGCACATTCGCCACTTCCCGTTTTATGTTTTCACTAAGACGACGTTAGCTAGCCATAGTTGGTATTTGACTTTTCTTATGAATCCTTCCTCCAATAGAGCTTGTACCTGCTCTTCCACAGCATGAGAGCATTCTGGTCCGAGCTTTCTGCACCTCTGTTGCACTGGCCGAGATCCTGGGTAGACTCCTAGTTTGTGGCACATTAACTTGGGGTCTATGCCTGGCATGTATGCGGCCTTCCATGCAAAGAGGTCGACATTATCTCGTAAGAACTATATGAGCGATTCTTTTATGTCTCCTTGTAGGATTGTACCGATACTGGTTGTTTGGTCCAGGGTATCCCCAATATGGACTTTCTCTATTCTGCCTTCAGGTTGTAGGCAGAGTTCTTCCCGCTTCTGAACTCCACCGAGTTCGATTGTATGGAATTCTTCTCCTCTACTTTGAGGTCTAGACTTTCGTTGTAACAGTGGCGTGCCGTCTTCTGATCTGCTTTTATTGTAGCTATCCCTTCTGGAGTCGGGAATTTCATGCATAGATGTGGAGTTGAGACTATTGTACCGAGCTGATTTAATGTTGTCCGGCCTATTAAGGCGTTATAGGCTAAATCTACGTCGACCACGATGTAATCTATCTTGAGTGTTCTTAACTGGTTTCCTTTTCCAAAGTTTGTGTGCAATGAGATGTATCCAAGTGGTTGAACCGGGGTTTCTCCTAGTCCAAACAAGCTATTTGGATATGCTCTGAGTTCTTTTTCTTCTAAACCGAGCTTGTTGAAGGCAGTTTTAAACAAGATGTCGGCAGAGCTCCCTTGGTCTATGAGTGTGTGGTGGAGGTTTGCATTCACTAGTATAACAGTAATGACCATGGGATCATCGTGTCCTGAGATTATACCGAATACATCTTCTTTGGTGAAGGTAATCGCGGGGATGTCGGGTGCTTCCTCCTTCCCTTCGACATGATATACCTCTTTAAGATGTCTCTTGCGAGATGATTTGGAGAATCCTCCTCCCACAAATCCGCCGTGTATCATGTGGACGTGTCTTTCTAGTGTACGAGGTGACCTTTCGGTTCGTCCGACATCTTCTTCCCTTCTTCTTTTTCTTTGCTCATCGTCCCCAGTGGCCAGATACTGATCTAGCTTCCCTTCTCTTACTAGTTTTTCTATGACATTTTTTAAGTCAAAACATTCATTGGTGGGATGCCTGCGGATTCGATGATATTCACAATATTCATCCCGATTTCCTCCTTCTTTTTTGCCTTTGAGTGGTCGAGCTGGGGGTATTTCTTTGGTGTTGCATACCTCTCTGTAGACATCCACGAGAGACATCCGAAGCGGGGTCTAATTGTGATATTTTTTATTTTTTCTCCATGTCGGTATTCCTTCTTTTTGGATTCTTTGTCCTTATCCCGGGAGGTGAATCCGGATTTTGAAGTCTCTCCTAGTCGAGAGTTTTCCTCCATGTTGATGTACTTTTCTGCTCGTTCTTGTACTTGTGTTTAGAGATGTGCAGTGTTTCTTTTATATAGATTGGCTAAAGGGTCCCTCTCGCAAGCCATTGATGAGGCCCATAATGGCGGCCTCTGTTGGTAGATTCTGTATGTCTAGGCACGTTTTATTGAATCTTTCCATGTAGTTGCAGAGAGTTTCCCGTTCTCCTTGCCTGATTCCTAATAGACTTGGAGCGTGCTTGGCCTTGTCTTTTTGGATGGAGAATCTGGCCACAAACTTCTTGGCCAAGTCGTCAAAACTTGAGATGGACCTAGAAGGTAGATTGTCGAACCATCTAACTGCCATCTTTGTTAGAGAAGTCGGGAAGGCTTTGCAATGAATTGCATCTGAGGCGTCGGTGAGGTACATTCTACTTTTGAAATTACTGAGATGGTGGCCGGGGTCTTGTAGTGCCGTCGTATAAAGTCATGTCTGGGAGTTTAAAGTATTTTGGGATTTTGGTCTTCATGATCTCTTTGGAGAATGGACCTTGTTCCTTGCGGAAGCTGTCCTCGTGAGGGGATCGGTTGGCTTTGGTCTTGAAATCGGCTTCGAGTTTTAAGAGTTTATCCTCCAATTCCCGACGTCCCCTTATTTCCTTCTGTAGGTCTTTCTCAGCCTCTCATTGTCGTAGGGCTTCTTCTTCCAGTTGTTTTAAACAGTCTTGAAGCGCCTCCATGGCTCCTGCATTCGGCGAATTCTTTTTGTTGTTAAGTTGGGAAGTATCCTTTGGGGTAGTGTCCATGTTTTTGTGTGGCGTTCTATCCTCTAGATATGAATTATGATCATTGTCATGGTCATCCGCCATAATGATGGGATGACTTCTAGGTTCCCCGGTAACGGCGCTAATGTTCCGAGGGTTACCTGAAACTGTAGGTCGATCTTAGACGAGATCTTCTGTACCGGTCAGAGCTGTCGTGTCTGACTTGTGGAACAGAGTGATGGTGCTGATCCTTCGTTACCGGAGGGTGGTGGTACCTGCAAGGGACTCCGATGCCTAAGTTAGCAAGGGTATTAAGCAGGTTTTTAGTAGGATCAGAGTATGAGTTATACCTGGGTGTTCCAGTGTATTTATAATGGTGTAGAGTGACCTTTCTTAGATAAGATAAGTTAGTTATCTTATCTTATCTTTATCTTCGAGCAAGGTCATCTTATCTTTAAGGGAATCGCCTTTATCTCTATAGGCTTAGGCTGCCTTTGGATTCGGGTCGTGTTCCTCTGTTTTGGGCCTTTTATTGGGCTTTTCTGGTAGTTTGGCTGAGCTCTTTGAGAAGAGGTCGGATTGTCCTGACCTGAAGAGGTCGGTCGCTTTGTCGGTAGAACATCCCGGGTCAGACAGCTCGACCTAGGGTATGAACTGTTGTGTTTTACAAAATTCAAATGGTGTTCAACTCATCTTGTGATCAAACAAATCTTATGGGACATTACCCACCATCACCAATTGATTATTCTAATGGTGGCTGGGAGTATCACCAAGAAAATGCAAATTCTGAGCACTCCAGTCCATGGACTATGCTTCAGAACCACAAGATGAGGAAGAGAATCATATGGGATATTTCCCACCACTACAAATTGATTCAAGTCATTATTCTAATGGTGGCAGGGAATATCACAAAGACTCAATAGATTATGAGCAATCCAACCAATGGGGACATGCTAATCAAGACAATTCCATGGAATACTGCCCAACACCACAAAATAATTCATGTTATTATGCTAATGGTGGATGGGAGTATCAACAAGGAATAAACGAGTATGAACACCTCCCAAAGCCACAAGATGATTCATATTGCTATAACAACTACTCAAATTGTGACTGGGAGGGTCAAAATCAAAGAAATCTTAGTGATCCATACTTTGTTCATCCAGAAACATCATCACTGGAGTGTGCTTTCAATAAATTCATGAAAAATTTCCACCAATGCTACAAGAAGATCCATACTATGATGAGTTCCACAATTCTTCACATTGTGGATGGGAGAATCAAAATCAGGAAGCATTTGACAGTTCATACACCACTTATCAAGAGCTATCATCACCTGAGCAACCCTTCAATTTATTTATGCAAAATTTTCCACTCTCACCTCCCAATTTTTCATCTGAAAATTCTTCATCACTTAACTATCCCTTGACACAAAATCTGTTCCAAAACTCACAGTCCACACAAACTTCCATGAACCAAAGCCTCTCAAGGCTTGAAAACATGCTTGAAAGATATGAAAGGGAAGCACAGAGATCCTGGAATGACCAAGAGAACACCCTCAAAAATATGGAAGTGATGGTAAACCAAATATTAATTGTGAAGGAGGAAGTAGAGCAAGAAGAAAAGGCCCCTGTGTTAAGCAAATTTTTAGTGAAGAATGAGCTGGTGGAGGTATTTGAACCTGAAACTGCACTTGAGATGATAAGAATAGATGAAAACTCACAACCCTTACAAACTTCCTTAAACCAAAAACTCTCAACAATTGAATCTGTGATTGAAAGATATGAAGAGGAGATGAAAAAATCTTAGGAAGAACAACAAACCTCCTCCATGAAAGTGCTATTAAGTCAAATGTTGAGTGAAAAGAAGGAAGTGGATAAACAAGAAAGTGAGGAAGACAATCAAGAGAAATCACACTCAATGGAAGCAGAGAAGTGCATAAAGGAAGGGCACATGGAACCACCAATTTAAGAGGCTCTGGAGGAAGATAAAACTCCAATAATCACACAGTAACCAAGTCTTGAATCCAAAAAAGTGAAGGCAACTAACCGGAGAACCAATCCCACCCCTGATCCAGCAAGAAAGCTCAATCAAGCCATTAACAAAAGAAAGCTTGCTAAGGAGAGACCAAGATAAGGTGCAATAGCTGAAACTTCTCCACCCTTGAGGTCATTCCTCTTAACAAACTGGAAGAAGAGGAAGAAAGTGAAGAACATGTCAAGCTAATGACACTAAAAGAGCGCTTGTTGGGAGGCAACCCAACCTTGGGTAACATTTCATTTCTTTGTCTAGTTCATTTTCTCTGTCTGTTTTGTTTAAATTTTAATAAATTGGCATATTGTTACATTCTAAGTTTGGTGTTGCCCTGCAACAATTTGTTCTCAATCCCTTTGGATGATTGCATCAATTCTACGTGGAAGTGTCACACTAAGATTCTATGTTTGGTGTGCCACTTATTTTTCTATGCAATTCATTCAGCAACACCACTTGTCTGCATAATCATATTTCCTTTGCATTATTATCTTTCTCTTTGTGTTGATATTTTGTTTTTCATTCTCTTTGTTTTAGTTATTTCCTTGTTTTTAATGCTTTCTTTTATTAACTGTTCTTGTTAATAAATCACCAAGAGATCCTTATTCGTGATAGATTCTTGGCTTGGAGAGTGTACTTAACATGTAACAGTTTCACTTGCTTAGTTTTAGTTCAAATAAATTGACATGTGATTGCATTCTAAGTTTGGTATTGCTATGCAATAAAATTTGCTTCCAATCTTTACTGGATACTTGCATCAATTTCAAGTGAAAGTGTCACACTAAGTTTGGTGTGCCACTTATCTTTTATGCAATGTATTGTGCACATCCTTCTTATTTTAGCAATCACAATGTCTCTGTTTCTCTGTGCCTTCATGGTTATTTTAATATTGCTTACTTAAACACATGCCCTACTAACAATTTATTGTGTAAGACACTCATGATCCATCTTAGCCCCATCACCACTATTCTAATTGTTGCTTGAGGATAAACAAGCATTCTAAGTTTGGTATAGGAAGGAGAAGAATGGGAGGAAAATGACAACAATAGAGGAGATGAATTACAATGTTGTAAAGTTCCTTTTCCTCTCCTTTGTTTCCAGTACCTTAAATTGCATGATTGTCTTTATCTTCTCTATATGCATGTATGGTATGAATAAACATAGCCTGAATTTTGATTTGCAATATGTTGCTGTAACATTATGACTACCAACTTGAGTTTTGTGAACTCAAAGGCAATAAAGTATCATGATCATAAACAAACAAGGAATTAAAGAAGAACTTAGCATATTGATAAACCACTATTTTAAGGTTTATAATGTGTTTAATTGTGTGGTTTTATCATGATCTTTACCCATTTATTCATATAATTAGCATGCATTTATATTTCCTTCCTAAAATTATTACATGATTGAAAACTTACTTCCTAGAGACTTTTACTTAGGTATTTTAATTCTCCTTTATCCCATTCGATGCCGTGATCTATGTGTTAAGTGTTTCAGGCTTTATAGGGCATGAATGAATTGGAGATTGGAAAGGAAGTTTGCAAAAATGGAAGGAATACAAGAAATTAAGGAGATGACCAGCGAGGAGTGACGCGACCGCATGGCTCACGCGATCGCGCGAAAGAGAGGAAATCGCAGTGACGCGGCCGCATAGCTCACGCGACCGCGCGAATTGGAAAAGCATAAGTGATGCGGAGGCATGGACGACGCGCCCGCATGGGAAAGCAAAACGCCGAATGACGCATCCGCATGAATGACGCGACCGCGTGGCGTGCGCGATCTGCGAAATTTCAGAAGTCGCTGGCAGAGTTTCTGGGCCGTATTTCAACCCAGTTTTCAGCCCAGAAACACAGACTAGAGCCAGGGAACATGCAGAAACAGAGAGACACAATTCATTCAGCATAATTTTTAGTTTTAGATCTGGATTTACTTCCCCCCTAGGTTTTTCACTCACTTGAGAATTCATAATTAGGATTGGAAGATTTTGGCTTTAGCTTTTGATAAGAGTCTACCTCCGGTACTAGTCATCTTATTTTGTTATTTACTTTTTATATTTGTTCTTCCATATTCTTAATCCCTCTAGAGTTGACTTTGGATTATTGCTACAAGTTATTAATATAGACTATTTTTATTTTCAATTAATCCTTTTATTATTATTTATCATGTCTTCTTTTAATTTCACCATTAATTCTGTGAATTTTATAATTATGATGAGTGAGTAGTTCCATGACTTGATTGGAGGATAATTGAAAGGAACCCTTGAGTTGAGCTATTCAATAGAGAAATTATAATTAGGTTTATTGTTGAATCACCCTCTAATCATTAACTCTAGTCCTTCCCAAGGAAGAGGATTAGGACTTATGACTAGAAACAGATTTCCAACTTGCTTGACTTTCCTTTACCTAGTAAGGGTTAACTAAGAAGAGTAACTTCCAATTATTAATTAATCTTGAGAGTATTTCAACAAGAATAGAGCTTCCAACTAATCTAACCCCAGTCAAGGCCTTTATTTAAAATAAATTAAATTCTCTGATTTAAATTTCTGTTTGTCAACTCAACCATTTTTTGAAAACACCCAATTGATGAAATAGCATATCTCTCTGCAACTCGTTGGGAGATGACCTGGGATTCATACTCCCAGTATTTTAATTTTCAATATTGTGACAACCCCTTTTAAATTGATAAGTGGATTTTCGGCTGGTTAAGGACTGTACTTGCAACGTGTCCCTTTTAATAAATTCTTAACTTGCCAATTTTCGCCACGTCAATTTTTGGCGACGTTGCCGGGGAGATTGCAACAGTGTACTAATTTATTGATTGGTATTTATTTTAATTGCAATTTTTTTCTTTTTATTCTGTCACTATGAGCTGTACGTTTCTTTCGTTAAATGACGCGTTCACTACCTGATCCAAGCTTGCCAGTATTTGACCCTGAGATTGAAAAAACTCTTTCACGTATAAGGCAAGCTCGGCGTCGGCGACTCCTCTTTGAGGACGAACCTGAACCGTCATCTAAGGAAGAAACAAGCTCCCTCTCAACTGATCCAGTTCATTTACGTACAGGTGACATGGCAGCACCTAGAAGAGTCACTATCCAAGAGGAAGGAGCCCCTGATTTTACGCTCTATCCATTCCAGGCACACCACCCAGTAGTAGCTGTAGACTTCGAAATAAAGTCTTCACTACTCAACTTGATGCCCAAGTTTCATGGCTTACCAGCTCAAGAGCCTATCAAGCACCTTAGAGATTTCTAGACATCTTGTTCTACTGTTAAGCGTGATGGCACTGATGAAATCTCCATTCTGTTGAAAGCCTTCCCGTTTTCTCTGGAGGGAAAAGCAATAGAGTGGCACTACACTCAACCCGAAATAACTGTTTCCAACTGGGATACACTTAGGAGAGAGTTTCTGGAGAAATTCTTTCCAGCTGAAGTCGCCGATAAGCTGAGGAAGGACATGTCTATGATCGTTCAGGATGAATATGAGACCCTCTATGAATACTTGGAACACTTCAATAATCTTCGAGAAGCATGCCCCCATCATATGATTGACAAGATAGTGTTGCTCGGCTACTTTACACAGGGTTTGAAATCTCAAGATAGGACCACATTGGAAGGTGCTAGCAATGGTTCTATGAAAAAGTACAAGACTACGGAAGAAGCATGACAATTGATCAGGGACTTAGCTGACTCTACTAAGAATCACAGGCAGAAACAAAGTCGGTCAAGAGCTGTTGCAGAGGTATCCACTAGTAAAGAGATTGCTGCTATAGCCCAGAGTCTATGTGAAATGACTAACTTGCTGAAGCAGATGCAACTGAATCAACAACAACCTCAGCAAGTTCAGTGATGAACGGATATTTTATACGCTTTTTGGGAGTAATTTCATGTAGATTTTAGCATGTTTCAGTTAGTTTTTAGTAGAATCATATTAGTTTTTAGGCAAAAATCATATTTCTGGACTTTACTATGAGTGTGTGTATTTTTCTGTGATTTCAGGTATTTTCTGGCTGAAATTGAGGGAGTTGAGCAAAAATCTAACTTAGGCTGAAAAAGGACTGCTGATGCTGTTGGATCCTGACCTCCCTGCACTCGGAATGGATTTTCTGGAGCTACAGGAGTCCAATTGGCGCGCTCTCAACGGCGTTGGAAAGTAGACATCCAGGGCTTTCCAGCAATATATAATAGTCCATACTTTGCGCGAAGATAGACGACGTAACTTGGCGTTGAACGCCAAGTTCATGCTGCTGTCTGGAGTTAAACGCCAGAAAAACGTCATGATCCGGAGTTGAACGCCCAAAACACGTCATAACCTGGAGTTTAACGCCAAGAAAGGCCTCTACTCGTGGATAGCTTTAGTCTCAGCCCCAGCACACACCAAGTGGGCCCCAGAAGTGGATTTCTGCACCAATTATCTTAGTTTACTCATTTTCTGTAAACCTAGGGTACTAGTTTACTATTTAAACAACTTTAGAGACTTATCTTGTACCTCATGACATTTTTCAGATCTGAATTATACACTTTGTGACGGCATGAGTCTCTAAACTCCATTGTTGGGGGTGAAGAGCTCTGCAGCATCCCGATGAATTAATGCAATTCTTTCTGTTTTCCATTCAAACACGCTAGTTCCTATCTAAGATATTCATTCGCACTTCACTATGAAGAAGGTGATGATCTGTGACACTCATCACCTCCCTCAATCTATGAACATGTGTCTGACAAACACCTCCATTCCACATCAGACTGAATGAACTTCTCTTAGATTCCC
>NC_029777.3:40911940-40913487 GCF_000817695.3 Arachis duranensis | reverse complement strand
GAGCATAGGAACGTTTTCACTGAGAGGATGGAAAGTAGCCACTGACAACGGTGACACCCTACATAGAGCTTGCCATGGAAGGAGCCTTGCGTGTGTTGAAGGATTTCAAGGAAGAGTTGAAGTCAGAGGACAAAGCATCTCCAAAACTCCAACATATTTCCCATTACTGCACAACAAGTAACGATTTGATTCTCTTTTATTCTTCTTACAATTTTAAATACGTTGACTTCTTACAATTAAATCCAAATAACCTTATTGGCCTCCTGACTAAGATTAATAAAATAAACATTGATTGCTTCAAGCCAATAATCTCCGTGGGATCGACCCTTACTCACGTAAGGTATTACTTGGACGACCCAGTGCACTTGCTGGTTAGTTGTACGAATTACAAATTCGTACACCAAGTTTTTGGCGCCGTTGCCGGGGATTATTGAGTTTGAACAATTGAAGGCATATTTTATTTCTTAGATTAGGAATAATTTATTTTTGTTGTTATAGAGTCATCAAATTTTGATAGGATAATTTCTTTTCAAAAATATTATTTTTCTTAATTAACTGTTAATTTTTCGTGAGTTTAGTGTCTTATTCTAAGTTTGGTGTTAATTGCATATTTTATATCTTCTTTAAAATTTTCGTGTTAGTGTTCTTGGTTCTTCCTTGATATTTAAGTTGTTCTTGATAATTGGTTATACCCTTTGGAACCTTTTTCAAAAATAATTTTTCTTGGATTGAATCTTGTGCCAAATTTTAAGTTTGGTGTTTTCTTGTTAATCTCTTCATAATTTTCGAAAATTTGATTAAAGTTTTCTAAAAATTTTAAGTTTGGTGTTCTTTCTTTTGTTCTTGGTGTTCTTGTGAATCTTCAAAGTGTTCTTGAGTTTTTCTTGTGTCTTGATCTTAAAATTTTTAAGTTTGGTGTTCCTTGGTGTTTTCCCTCCAAAAATTTTCGAAAATAAGGAGCATTAGATCTAAAAATTTTAAGTCTTGTGCCTTTTGTGAGTTTTTCTCTTTCATCATAAAATTCAAAAAAAATATCTTTTCTAACCAATTTTAAAACTACTTTTTCGAAATTTTTTTTATATATAAATTTCAAATTTTAATTTCAAATTTTTTGAAAAAAATTTAAAAAAAAAAATAATATTTTTAACTTCTTTTTATATATTTTGTTTTTATTTATTCCACTCTTATAAAATAAATAAAATCAACATATAAATTATCTCTTGTAATCCAATATGGAAGCAAGTAGGAATGAACAGTCCAAGAGGACTCTGGGGTCATATGCTAACCCCACTACTGCTTCATATGGGAGTAGTATCTGTAGACCCTCCATCGGAGTCAGTAGCTTTGAGTTGAACCTTCAGCTCATTATCATGGTACAGCCAAGTTGCCAGTATTCCGATCTTCCACAGGAAGAACCTACAGAGTTTCTGGCACAGTTTTTACAAATTGCTGACACAGTACATGATAAGGAAGTAGATCAGGATGTCTACAGATTATTACTGTTTCCATTTGCTGTAAAAGATCAAGCTAAGAGGTGGTTAAATAAC
>NC_029777.3:40910526-40911557 GCF_000817695.3 Arachis duranensis | reverse complement strand
TGTCAAAACAAATAGCAGAAGAATGTCAAGCAGTTCAATTAAGAAGTGGGAAAACATTAAATACCTCACTTCAGAGCAGCAGGAAGCCAAGAAATGAACAGCTGTCTACTCAAAATCCCTCTGAGGACAATCAGAGCCCAGAGAGGAACAATACTAGCGTTGAACGCCCAGACCATGCTCATTCCTGGCGTTCAACGCCAGAAACAAGCATGAATCTGGCGTTGAACGCCCAAAGGGAACATGGTTCTGGTGTTCAAACGCCAGTAACAAATAAGGAAGTGGCGTCTAACGCCACTCCAGCTTCCACCCCTGGCATTCAAATGCCAGTGGGTGATCAGTCACATACAAGTGCTGATAACAACCCTTCTAAAAAGGCTTCCCAACCCACTTCTGTAGGTAATAAACCTGCAGCAACTAAGGTTGAGGAATACTAAGCCAAAATGCCTTATCCTCAAAAACTCCGCCAAGCGGAATAGGATAAGCAATTTGCCCGCTTTGCAGACTATCTCAGGACACTAGAGATCAAGATCCCTTTTGAAGAGGCTCTTGAACAGATACCTTCCTATGCTAAATTTATGAAGGACATATTAAGTCATAAGAAGGATTAGAGAGAGGTAGAAACAATCTTCCTCACTGAAGAGGGCAAGTATCAATCTAATACCTGCATCTACTATCAGAAAGCTTGGTTTGACTGAAGAAATCAAACCAACCAGGATATGTCTTCAACTTGCTGATGGCTCCATTAAATACCCATCAGGAGTGATTGAAGACATGATTGTCAAGGTCGGGCCATTCGCCTTTCCTACTGACTTTGTGGTGCTGGAAATGGAGGAGCACAAGGGTGCAACTCTCATTCTAGGAAGACCTTTCCTAGCCACTGGCCGAACCCTCATTGATGTCCAAAAGGGGGAAGTAACCTTGAGAGTCAATGAGGAGGAGTTTAAGTTGAATGTTGTCAAAGCCATGCAACATCCAGACACCCCAAATGACTGCATGAGTGTTGATATTATTGACTCTCTGGTAAGAGAGGT
>NC_029777.3:40908966-40909470 GCF_000817695.3 Arachis duranensis | reverse complement strand
TGTCACTTTATGGTGACTGAAGGAATTGTCCTTGGGCACAAAATCTCGAATAAGGGAATAGAGGTGGATCAAGCTAAAGTAGAGGTAATTGAAAAATTACCACCACCTGCCAATGTTAAGGCAATCAGAAGCTTTCTGGGGCATGCAGGATTCTATAGGAGGTTTATAAAGGATTTTTCAAAAATCGCCAAACCTCTGAGCAACCTGCTAGCTACTGACACGCCATTTATCTTTGATAAAGAGTTTCTGCAGGCATTTGAGACTCTGAAAGCTAAATTGGTTACAGCACCAATCATCTCTGCACCAAACTGGACATTACCATTTGAATTGATGTGTGATGCCAGTGACCATGCCATTGGTGCAGTGTTGGGACAAAGGCATGACAAGCTTCTGCACGTCATTTACTATGCCAGTCGTGTTCTGAATGATGCATAGAAGAATTACACAACCACAGAAAAAGAGCTACTTGCAGTGGTTTACGCCATTGACAAATTCAGATCCTAT
>NC_029777.3:40904425-40905210 GCF_000817695.3 Arachis duranensis | reverse complement strand
CTCCTGAAAGGATGAGGAACACGAAAAATATTATTGATGGTCTGAAAAATCATGAAATTGATTCTTGAAGCAAGAAAAAGCATTCAAAAAAAAAAAGAAGAAAGGAGCAATAGAAAAGGCCATGAGCCCTAGGCAAGGGTAAAAAGGATCCAAGGCTTTGAGCATCAATGGATAGGAGGGCCCAAGGAAATAAAATCCAGGCCTAAGTGGCTAAACCAAGCTGTCCCTAACCATGTGCTTGTGGCATGCAGGTTCAAGTTACAAACTTGAGACTGAGTGGTTAAAGTCGTGATCCAAGGCAAACAGAGTGTGCTTAAGAGCTCTGGATACCTTTGACTGGGGACTTTAGCAAAGCTAAGTCACAATCTGAAAAGGTTCACCTAGTCATGTGTCTGTGGCATTTATGTATCTGGTGGTAATACTGGAAAACAAAGTGCTTAGGGCCACGGCCAAGACTCATAAAATAACTGTGTTTAAGAATCAACATACTACACTAGGAGAGTCAATAATACTATCTGAATTCTGAGTTCCTAAGGATGCCAATCATTCTGAAATTCAAAAGATACAGGGAGATGCCAAAACTGTTCAGAGACAAAAAGCTACAAGCCCCGCTCATCTAATAAGAATCTGAGCTTCATTTAAAACTCTAAAAATATTATTATTTCTTAATTTCTGTTAAAACCTATTTTATTTATCTAGTTGCTTGAGGACAAGCAACAGTTTAAGTTTGGTGTTGTGATGAGCAGATATTTTATACGCTTTTTGGGGGTAATTTCATGTAGATT
>NC_029777.3:40885405-40903632 GCF_000817695.3 Arachis duranensis | reverse complement strand
TCCAACCTGATTGAGAACCGACAGATGATTAGCCGTGCTGTGACAGAGCATAGGAACGTTTTCACTGAGAGGATGGGAAGTAGCCACTGACAACGGTGACACCCTACATAGAGCTTGCCATGGAAGGAGCCTTGCGTGTGTTGAAGGATTTCAAGGAAGAGTTGAAGTCAGAGGACAAAGCATCTCCAAAACTCCAACATATTTCCCATTACTGCACAACAAGTAACGATTTGATTCTCTTTTATTCTTCTTACAATTTTAAATACTTTGACTTCTTACAATTAAATCCAAATAACCTTATTGGCCTCCTGACTAAGATTAATAAAATAAACATTGATTGCTTCAAGCCAATAATCTCCGTGGGATCGACCCTTACTCACGTAAGGTATTACTTGGACGACCCAGTGCACTTGCTGGTTAGTTGTACGAATTACAAATTCGTACACCATTCAGCCTTCTCCACCACAGCACAGCCAGCAGTTGGTTCCACAAAGAGTAAGCAAAATCTGTGCAGATTATAGTCACTATACGGATGAGTGTCCGCAACTCCAACCAGAAGACAACACTATAGCAGCCACTCATAACTTTCATGACCGCCCCAATCAAGGGTACAATCAAGGTGGCAACTATAACCAAGGATGGCAGGATAACTCTAACCAAGGCTGGTGAGACAATTCTAACCAGGGTTAAAGGGACAATCATAATAGAGGAGGCAGAGATAACAATTGAAATCAGAGGTGGAATAACAATAATAACTTCAGGCAGCAGAATCTGAATCAGGCCTATAGAGCACCTCATCTTAGACAGCCTCAAAATTCTCAGCAAACCTCTCAGATCACTTATCCCTCTTCATCCCCTAATGATGAATTACTACAAGCCATTGATCGGAGACAATAGGCTATGGAAAATAACTTTAATACAACTCTGAATGTTTTGACTTCTACTTTGCAAACCCTTGTCTCACAGGTTGGATCACTGACCAACTCCAACAACCAGTCCTCAAGCTCTGGTGGACTCCCATCTCAACCATTACCCAATCCAAAGGGTGGTATTAATGCCATCACCCTAAGGTCCAGAACCACATTGCAAGAGAGGAATCAGGAAGAGCCAAACCCACCTGAACACACCTTAGCTGAAGAGGTAGTGGAAATAGAATATGTTGAATAAGAGAAGAGCATGCAAGACATGGCTGAAAGAGAAGACGCCAAATCACAGAAAGAAGCACCAAAGGACGCAGCTACTATAGAGGACGCCGTTCCTATTCCATTTCCACAACTTGCAAGGAAGCCCAGGAAGCAATTGGAACCTGATCCCAAAATGGTAGAAATCTTCAAAAAGGTTGAGGTAACTGTTGCCCTTTTTAATGTTACTCAACAGGTACCTAAATATGCAAAGTTTCTAAAAGATTTGTGCATACATAAAGACAAAATTAATGAATTAGAAACTATTCCTTTAGGAAGTTCTATATCTGCTTTAATGGGAAATATACCTGAAAAATGTAGTGATCCAGGTCCATGAATGGTTAACTGTACCATTGGAGGTGTGATATTTTCTAACTGCATGTGTGATTTAGGAGCATGTGTTAGTATAATGCCTTTATCTGTATATGAGGTTTTGAGGCTCCCTCCCTTAAAAAGGTCGGTAACTCGTTTTGTGTTAGCATATAAAAGTATTATTACAGTGGCTGGAGTTGCTGAAGATGTATTGGTGGGCATTAAAGGTCTCACTTTCCCCATTAATTTTTACATCCTGGAGATGCCTCAAAATGATTCAGAGAAGCCATCATCTATCCTACTCGGAAGACCTTTCATGAATACCTCGAAGTTCAAATTAGATGCTTTCGCAGGCACATACTCTTTTGAAATAGACGGCCGAGTAGTAAGCTTCAATCTGAATGGAGTTATGAAGCACCCTCTAGAAGACCGTTCTATCTTCCAGTGTGACATCATAGATGAAACCGTAGCTGAAGTTCACCAGGAAGAGTTTATAGATAAGTACATAGGACAAGGTCCAAGTGTGGGGAATTCCGAAGACAATGCAGGTACTCTACCACTACCACAAGTTCCAAATAATCCAGAGCCAGACCATGAACAGAAGTTAGAATTGAAACCCCTCCCTCCACACCTCAAATATGCTTACCTCGAGGACAAGCAGAAGTTTCCAATTATCATTGCATGGGACCTCACTTCTCCTCAGGAAGAGCAGTTACTTAGTGTGCTGAGGAAGCACAAGAAAGCAATCGGGTGGAGTTTAGCAGACATAGTAGGCATCAACCCTCAAGTTTATGAGCACAGGATATTTTTAGAAGAAGGAGCACAACCTGTTCGTTAACCCCAAAGAAGACTGAACCCTACTATTTTAGAGGTTGTTGATAAACCACTATTTTATGGTTTATATTGTGTTTAATTGTGTGGTTTTATCATGATCCTTGCCCACTTATTCATTAATTTAGCATGCATTTATATTTCCTTCCTGAAATTATTACATGATTGAAAACTGCTTCCTAGAGACTCTTTAATTATGCATTTTAGTTCTCTTTTATCCCATTCGATGCCGTGATCTGTGTGTTAAGTGTTTCGGGCTTTATAGGGCATGGATGAGTTGGAGATTGGAAAGGAAGCTAGAAAAAATGGAAGGAACACAAGAAATTGAGGAGATAATCAGCGAGAAGTGACGCGGCCGCATAGCTCACGCATTCTCGCGAAAGAGGAAAAATCGTAGTGACGCGGCCACATGGCTCACGTGACCGCGCGGAATGGAAAAGCACAAGTGACGCGGAGGCGTGGATGACGCGAACGTGTGGCAGGGAAAAGTGTGAATGACGCGTCCGCATGGATGACGCGATCACCTGACGTGCATGATATGCATAATCTGCAGATTCCGCTGGGGGCAATTTTGGGCCCTGTTTTGACCCAGTTCTCGGCCCAGAACAGCAGACTAGAGCCAGAGAACATGCAGAAACCAGAGACAACATTCATTCTACACAGTTTTAGTTTTAGATCTTGTTTTTACTCCTCTTCTAGGTTTTTCTCTCTACACATTGATAGTTTTTAGGATTTTATTTTTCTATCACTTTTTGCATTGCGATATTGAGAAGAGTTATTACCTCATCAAGACTTCGTCATTCTAGTTCGTTTTCTTTACTTGGCTTTACTCTTCCATGTCCTTTGCTTTGTTAATTTTACCATTGGAATATTATTAGGATTTATTTAATACAAGAATTACTTTTATTTTTATTTGATTATTTTGATTTTTATTTACAATGTCTTTCTTTAATTCCTTTTCATATGTTATGAACTTTACATTCACAATGAGCGAGTAGTTCCCTAACTTGATGGGGAGTTGATTGAAAGGAACCAATTGAGTTGGAAGGCTTGAAAGAAAGATTGTAATTGGGTTATTGTTGGCTTGCCCTCCAGTCACTAATACCAATCCCTTTTAATTAAGTGGGTTGCAACTTGTGAACGGGCATAGCATCCCAACTTGTTTGACTTTCCCTTACCTAGTAAGAGATAACTAAACAGGATAACCTTTTATTATCAATTAATCTAGAGAGTAATCCAACAACAGCGGGACATCCAACTAATCAACTCCCAGTCAAGACTTTTATTTACATTATTCAAATTCTCCAATTTTATTTCCTGTTTACTCAACTCAAAGCTTTTTAAAAACATCTGATTAATAAAATAGCACACTTTTCTGCAACTCGTTGGGAGACGACCTGGGATTCATACTCCCAGTATTTTAGTTTTAAATTTCTATGACACCTTTCTAAATTGATAAGTGAAATTCTGGTGAGTTAAAAACTATACTTGCAATGCATATATTTTAATATTTTTAATTCACTAATTTTCACCGCATCAATTTTTGGCGCCGTTGCCGGGGAGTTGCAACAGTGTGTTAATTTATTGATTGGTATTTATTTTTATTGAATTTTTTTTTCTTTTCATTCTATCACTATGAACTGTACGTTTCTTTCGTTAAATGACGCGTTCACTTCCTGATCCAAGCTTGCCAGCATTTGACCCTGAGATTGAAAGAACTCTTTCACATATAAGGCAAGCTCGGCGTAGGCGACTCCTCTTTGAGGACGAACCTGAACCGTCATCTAAGGAAGAAATAAACCCCCTTTCTACTGATCCAGTTCATTTACGTGCAGGTGACATGGCAGCGCCTAGAAGAGTCACTATCCAGGAGGAAGGAGCCCCTGATTTTACGCTCCAACCATTCCAGGCACACCACCCAGCAGTAGCTGTAGATTTTGAAATAAAGTCTTCACTACTCAACTTGATGCCTAAATTTCATGGCTTACCTGCTCAAGAGCCTATCAAGCATCTTAGGGATTTCCAGACCGCTTGTCTACTGTTAAGCGTGATGGCGCTGATGAAATCTCTATTCTATTGAAAGCCTTCCTGTTTTCTCTAGAGGGAAAGGCAAGAGAGTGGTACTACACTCAACCTAGAGCAATATTTTCCAACTGGGATGCACTTAGGAGAGAGTTTCTGGATAAATTCTTTCCAGCTGAAGTTGCTGATAAGCTTAGGAAGGACATGTCTATGATCGTTCAAGATGAATCTGAGACCCTCTATGAATACTTGGAATGCTTTAATACTCTTCGAAACGCATGTCCCCATCATATGATTGACAAGATAGTTTTGCTCGGTTACTTTACACAAGGTTTGAAATCTCAAGATAGGACCACACTGGAAGGTGCTTGCAATGGTTCTATGAAAACGTACAAGACTACGGACGAAGCATCGCAATTGATCAGAGACTTAGCTGACTCTACTAGGAATCATAGGCAAAGACAAAGTCGGTCAAGAGCTATTGCGGAGGTATCCACTAATATAGAGACTACTGCTATAGCCCAGAGTCTATGTGAAATGACTAACTTGCTGAAGCAGATGCAACTGAATTAACAACAACCTCAGCAAGTTCAGCCTTCTCCACCACAGCATAGCCAGCGGTTAGTTCCACAAAGAGTGTGCCGAATCTGTGCAGATTACAGTCACTATACCGATGAGTGTCCGCAGCTCCAACCAGAAGACAACACTGTAGTAGCCACTCACAACTTTCATGACCGCCCCAATCAAGGGTACAATCAAGGTGGCAACTATAATCAAGGATGGCAGGATAACTCTAACCAAGGCTGGAAAGACAATTCTAACCAGGGTTGGAGGGACAATTCTAACAGAGGAGGCAGAGATAACAATGGAAATCAGAGGTGGAATAACAATAACAATTTCAGGCAGCAGAATCAGACTCAGTCCTACAGAGCACTTCATTTAAGACAACCTCAAGGCTCTCAGCAGACTTCTCAGACCACTTGCCCCTTTTCATCTCCTAATGATGAATTACTACAAGCCATTGATCGGAGACAACAGGCTTTGGAGAATAATATTAATGCAACTATGAATGTTTTGACTTCTACTTTACAAACTCTTGTCTCACAGATTGGATCAATGAACAACTCCAACAACCAGTCCTCAAGCTCTGGTGGACTCCCCTCTCAACCATTACCCAACCCAAAGGGTGGTATTAATGCCATCACCCTAAGGTCTGGAACCACACTGCAGGAGAGAAATTAGGAGGAGCCAAGCCTACCAAAACACGCCTCAGTTGAAGAGGTAGTAGAATTAGAAGATGTTGAAGAGGAAGAGGACATACAGGACATAGCTGAGAAAGAAGAAGCTCAACCACAGGAGGAAGCACCAAAAGGCGCAGACACTGCAGAAAACACCACTCCCATTCCATTTCCACAACTTGCAAGGAAGCCCAGGAAGCAGTTGGAACCTGACCCCAAGATGGTAGAAATCTTCAAAAAAGTTGAGGTAACTGTTCTCCTTTTTGATGTCATTCAACAGGTACCTAAATATGCAAGGTTTCTAAAAGATTTATGTATACATAAGGACAAAATTAATGAATTAGAAACTATTCCTTTAGGAAGTTCTATATATGCTTTAATGGGAAATTTACCTAAAAAATGTAGTGACCCTGGTCCTTGTATAGTTAGTTGTACTATTGGTGGTGTAGTAATTTATGATTGCATGTGTGATTTAAGAGCATGTGTTAGTATAATGCCTTTATATGTATATGATGTTTTAAGGCTCCCTCCCTTAAAAAGGTCGGCAGCTCGTTTTGTGTTGGCAGATAAAAGCATTATTACAGTAGCTGGAGTTGCTGAAGATGTTTTAGTGAACATTAAAGGGCTCACATTTCCCACTGATTTCTATATCTTGGAGATGCCCAATAATGACTCAGATAAGCCATCATCAATCCTACTTGGCAGACCATTCCTGAAGACATCAAGATTCAAATTAGATGCTTTTTCAGGAACATATTCTTTTGAAATAGATGGCTGAATGGTAATCTTCAATTTGAATGGAGTCACAAACAACCCTCCAGAAGATCATTCTATCTTCCAGTGTGATATCATAGATGAAACTGTAGCTGAAATTGACCAGGAAGAGTTGGAAGAAAGGTACACAGAACAAAGTCCAAGTGTGGGGACTCTATTAACTGACAATAAGGATACTTCGGCATTTTCACAAGCTCCAGACAATCCAGTTATCCAAGCACAGGACCTCACTCCTGAACAGGAAGAGCAGTTACTTAATGTGCTGAGAAAGCACAAGAAAGTAATTGGCTGGAGTTTGGCAGACATAGTAGGCATCAACCCTCAAGTATGTGAGCACAGAATATTTTTCGAGGAAGGAGCAAGACCTGTCCGCCAACCCCAAAGAAGACTGAATCCCACTATTTTGGAAGTTGTCAAAAAGGAAGTGACCAGACTATTGGCAGCAGGTATCATTTATCCCATTTCAGACAGTGAATGGGTTAGCCCAGTACAAGTGGTGCCCAAGAAGTCTAGAGTCACCACAATGAAGAATGAGCATGGAGAGCTCATAGCAACCAGAGTACAGAACGCTTAGAGAGTATGCATTGATTACAGGCGTCTCAACCAAGCCACCCGTAAGGATCACTACCCACTTCCATTCATTGATCAAATACTGGATCGCCTGTCAGGTAAATCACATTATTGCTTTTTAGATGGTTACACAGGTTATTTCCAGATTCATATAGCTTCTGAGGATCAGGAAAAGACTACTTTTACATGTCCTTTTGGGACTTATGCTTACAAGAGAATGCCCTTTGGCTTGTGCAATGCACCAGCTACTTTCCAGAGGTGCATGATGAGTCTTTTCTCTGATCTTATTGAGGACTGTATGGAGGTTTTTATGGATGATTTTAGCATTTATGGTGATTCTTTTAGCCTTTTCTTAGATGGATTATCTAGAGTATTAGATAGATGTGTCAGTACAAACCTTGTATTAAATTTCAAAAAATGTCACTTTATGGTAAAACAAGGGATTATATTAGGACATGTTGTATCTAATACTGGCATTTCTGTAGACCCAGCAAAGGTGAATGTTATTTCTAGTTTACCTTACCCCTCCTCTGTGAGGGAAGTCCGTTCGTTCCTTGGCCATGCAGGTTTTTATAGGAGATTTATTAAGGACTTTAGTAAGGTAGCACTTCCCTTATCTAGATTACTGCAGAAGGATATTGAGTTCGAGTTCAGTGAGGATTGTAAACAAGCGTTTGATAAGCTGAAGACCGACCTGACTCAACCTCCAATTGTACGAGGACCAGACTAGAGCCAGCCGTTTGAAATCATGTGCGATGCTTCCAACCATGCAGTAGGAGCAGCGCTGGCTCAGCGTGAAGGTAAGGATCATTTTGTTATTGCTTATGCGTCTAAGACTTTAGACGCTGCCCAGTCCAATTATACTACTACTGAGAAAGAGCTTCTTGCTATTGTTTTTGCTCTGGATAAATTCCGAGCTTATCTACTTGGTACTAGAGTAGTAGTGTATTCAAACCATGCAGCTTTAAAGTATCTATTAGCTAAAAAGGAGTCCAAACCAAGGCTCATACGTTGGATACTGCTATTACAAGAATTTGATTTAGAAATAAAGGATAGGAGTGGTAACCAGAATCTAGTGGTAGACCACTTGAGTCGCCTTGAGCACATTAAGGATGATTCTACTCCTATAGATGATAATTTCCCACTGGATAATGGTGGACGAAATTGTGATTCATACTCTTTATTGTTGTATGGAATTAATTCCCGATAATGGCTCCAAAAACTTGGTGCTCAATATCATGGTGTCTAAAATTTAATTCACAACTTCGCACAACTAACCAATAAGTGCACTAGGTCGTCCAAGTAATACCTTACGTGAGTAAGGGTCGATCCCACGGAGATTGTTGGTATGAAGCAAGCTATGGTCATCCTGTAAATCTCAGTCAGGTGAATAATAATTGGTTATGGGAAATATAAAGAGATACTTGCTTAAATAATAAAGGATAGAAATACTTATGTAAATTAATGGTAGGAATTTGAGATAAGCATATGGAGATGCTTGTCCCTGTTGAATCTCTGCTTTCCTACTGCTTTCATCCAATCCTTCTTACTCCTTTCCATGGCAAGCTGTATGTAGGGCATCACCGTTGTTAATGGCTACATCACATTCTCTCAGTGAAAATGGTCCAAATGCTCTGTCACAGCACGGCTAATCATCTGTCGATTCTCAATCAGGCTGGAATAGAATCCCGTGATTCTTTTGCGTCTGTCACTAACGCCCAGCCTTTAGGAGTTTGAAGCTCGTCACAGTCATTCAATCCCGGAATCCTACTCAGAATACCACAGACAAGGTTAGACTTTCCGGATTCCCATGAATGCCGCCATCAATTCTAGCTTATACCACGAAGAGTCTGATAAAGGAATCCAAGAGATATGCGCCCGGTCTAAGGTAGAACGGAAGTGGTTGTCAATCACGCGAGTTCATAGGTGAGAATGATAATGAGTGTCACGGATCATCACATTCATCAAGTTGAAGTGCAACGAATATCTTAGAACAGAAATAAATCGAATTGGGTAGAAAATAATAGTAATTGCATTGAAACTTGAGGTACAGCAGAGCTCCACACCCTTAATCTATGGTGTGTAGAAACTCCACCGTTGAAAATACATAAGTAAAAGGTTCAGGCATGGCCGAATGGCCAGCTCCCATGAAGGTCTAAGGACTAGGCGTCCAAAGATGTCTAATACAATGGTAAACTATCCTATTTATACTAGACTAGCTACTAGGGTTTACAAGAGTAAGTAATTGATGCATAAATCCACTTTCAGGGCCCACTTGGTGTATGTTTGGGCTGAGTTTGATCTATCCACGAGCTGAGGCTTCTTTTGGAGTTGAACGCTAAGTTGTAACGTGTTTTGGGCGTTCAACTCCGGTTCGTGACGTGTTTCTGGCGTTTGACTCCAGACAGCAACATGGAACTGGCGTTGAGCGCCAATTCACGTCGTCAATTCTCAAACAAGGTATGGACTATTATATATTGCTGGAAAGCTCTGGATGTCTACTTTCCAACGCCGTTGAGAGCGCGCCATTTGGAGTTCTGTAGCTCCAAAAAATCTATTTTGAGTGCAGGGAGGTCAGATTCCAACAGCATCAGCAGTCCTTTGTCAGCCTCCTATCAGAGTTTTGCTCAGATCCCTCAATTTCAGCCAAAAAATACCTAAAATTATAGAAAAACACACAAACTCATAGTAAAGTCTAGAAATGTGAATTTAGCATAAAAACTAATGAAAGCATCCCTAAAAGTAACTAGATCATACTAAAAACTACCTAAAAATAATGCCAAAAAGCGTATAAATTATCCGCTCATCAGATAACCTGCAAGCAGTATCTGAAGTAGCCCTATGGTACGCACCTGTAGCTAATTATCTAGTTAGCCGCACATTTCCTCCACACTTTTCTAAGCATTAAAGGGACAAGCTGAAAAGCGAGTCTAAATATTATATATGGGATGACCCATATTTGTGGAGATGTGGCGTTAATCAGGTAATTAGACGTTGTGTGCCTCAATCAGAATTTCAGTCCATTTTAGAGGCCTGCCACTCATCTGAGAGTGGAGGACATTTTGGCCCTCAAAGAACATCTAGAAAGATCTTAGACTATGGATTCTGGTGGCCTACTCTTTTTAGAGACGCTGTTGAGTTTTGTACCCATGCCAAAAATTTGGTAATATATCCAGGAGGGATGAGATGCCTCAATAAATTATGCTTTTTTGTGAAATTTTTGATATTTGGGGCATTGAATTCATGGCTCCGTTCCCAAATTCTAATGGTCATTTTTATATATTATTAGTTGTGGATTACGTTTCCAAATGGGTGGAAGCAATTCCTACCCGCACTGATGATGCTAACACTGTTGTTTCCTTTTTGAGAAACCATATTATTTTCCGCTTTGGATCACCACGAGCAATCGTGAGCGATCAAGGCACCCATTTTTGTAACAGGAGACTCACAGGATTAATGAAGAAGCATGGGATAATTCATAAGGTTGCAACAGCATACCATCCTCAAACCAATGGGCAAGTCGAGGTGTCAAACAGAGAGATAAAGCGTATCTTGTAGAAGATAGTCAAACCTCATAGAAAAGACTGGAGCACTAGGCTACAAGATGCACTATGGGCACACAAGACAGCATATAAAACTCCCATTGGGATGAGTCCTTTTTGCTTAGTTTATGGAAAAGCTTGTCATCTCCCAGTTGAAGTAGAGCATAGAGCCTTTTGGGCAGTCAAGGAGTGAAACATGGGATTTGAGGAAGCCGGAGCTGAAAGAAAGTTGCAACTGCAAGAACTGGAGAGCCTTCGCCTAGAAGCTTATGAGAACTCACGAATATACAAGGAGAAGATGAAGGTTGTACATGATCAGCACATCAAGAAAAAGGAGTTCCAGCCTGGGGATTTAGTCCTCCTTTACAAATCTCGACTGAGGCTCATGCCAGGCAAGTTGAGATCAAGATGGGAAGGTCCATACAGAGTAGAGAAGGCCGAACCATACGGAGTTTATCACCTCAGCCACCCTTTAAGCTCTGAACTTATCAAAGTTAATGGACAACGTCTGAAGTTGTACCATGGTGAGAAGATACAGAAAAACAAGGAACTTGAGATCTTCCTCTTGGAAGATCCCCACATGCCAGAAGATTGAGCTAGTGGAGCGTCCAACTTACGGACGTTAAAGCAAAGTGCTAGGTGGGAGACAACCCACCATGGTATGATCGTTCTTTTCTTTCTATCTTTAGTTTTTCCTAGTCAATAATTCTTCTCTTTATCAGTACCTTCATGCATTTGCACTTGCATACTTTTATAAAAAAATGGAGGTCAGGCGACGCGATCGCATCAGCGACACGTCCGCGTCGACAAGAGAGGTGAGAAAAATAAAAAATGAACAAAGAGTTTCCCTGGAGCATGGCTGGAGGCGTGCCCGTGGCACAAATCATCCCACCCGACCACGACATTGACGTGTCCGCGTCATATGGGATTCATGACCTCCCACGCGACCGCGTGCCCCACGCGGCCGCGTGTCCGATGTAAAAGGGGTGCACAACGAAATATTGCACGAGAGTGGTGCTGGATTGTTGCTGGACGTACCATCCCTATCACGCGACCGCGTCGCTGACGCATCCGCGTCATCCCTTCTGAAGCCAACTCACGCGATCGCATGCCCCACGCGATCGCGTCACCCCAAATTTGGCAAATATATCAATTTGAACAGAGAGTTGTGCGGGCGCGAGGCTGTACTCGCACCAGAAGCATCACACGAGTCACGCGACCGGGTGACCGACGCGACCGCGTCAACTGAATTGGAACGCAATCACGCGAACGCATGCCCTACGCGGCCGCGTCGCTTGCGCCGCACAGCTCAACCAAAACTGCCAAAATATCTTATCTTTCTCTCCTTCAAATCCTAATTTTTCTTTTCCCTCCTTATTTCTTCCTTCTCCCTTCTTCCTTCTATCTCACCTTTTACTCTCTCTCTCTCTCTCACCTCCATTAACAAGGTTTTATTTTCTTCTTCCCTCCTTCCTTTTCTATCATTCTTCTTATTTTATATGTTATTTTCTTTTCTTTTCTTTTTCTATTCTTTATCCATATTTTCCTTCTTCTTCTTTCCTTTTTACATGGTGCTAGAAATTTATTTGAGTCATTATTCCTCATTATATGCTTGTGGATTGTTGCAAATTATTTGGCAATTATATATTATTTTCTTTAAAGGGTTGCTTGCATGTTTACTTTAATACTTTCTATACCTTATTTACCATGCATGCTATGTGTTTGTGAAAAAACCCATATGGGATTATGCACTTCTCTATTATACTTCCTACTATTCAAAGCATGTTTTTCACAAATTTCCTTTACTATTTTATTAATTAAATTTAATTTCCAATACAAACATGTTAGTTTGATACGAAGTGATGCTTGATCTATGCTACTCATGCCCTTGCTGGCATGCCAATAATCATCTTGCATCTACTTACCATTTTATGCACCTATTCTATTTCCTATAATGATCTTTTCACATGTTGTCATGACCATGTGTTTATTTCATTCATCTTTACTGTGCACTGGTTATAACTCACTCTATCTCCTTCCTTGCTTTAATTCTTTGGATCTAACCTACTTTCTCTTCCCTTTTTCAAAATGGCCACCAAGAAAGGCAAAGAGAAAGCTACCCCTAAACCCACAGCAAGGAAAGGAACAAAGAGAGCATTAGTGATAGAACCTTCTTCAACTGCAGTTGGTGGATGGAATTGTGATCCTCAAAGTTGGTCTCTTTGTATTTGTATAAAATTTAAATATTGGCTCTATCAAAAATACCCCAAAGAGATCATGGTATGATGAATTGGGATCTTAATAATCCCTGGTAATGGCACGTGTGATCACAACTCCGTTCAACTTAACCAGCAAGTGTACTGGGTCATCCAAGTAATACCTTACGTGAGTAAGGGTCGATTCCACGGAGATTGTTGGTATGAAGCAAGCTATGGTCACCTTGTAAATCTCAGTTAGGCAGATTAAATGGTTTATGATAAGTTCGAAAATAAATAATAAATAGAAAATAAAATAGTAAATAGTTACTCATATAATTCCATGGTGGGAATTTCAGATAGGCATATGGAGATGCTGTGCTCCTCTCGAATCTCTACTTTCTTATTACATTCATCCAATCATTTTTACTCCTTTCCATGGCAAGTTGTATGTAGGGCATCACCGTTGTCAATGGCTACATCCCATCCTCTCAGTGAAAATGATCCTATGCTCTGTCACAGCACGGCTAATTATCTGTCGGTTCTCAATCAGGTTGGAATAGAATCCCTTGATTCTTTTGCGTCTGTCACTAACGCCCAGCCTTCAGGAGTTTGAAGCTCGTCACAGTCATTCAATCACAGAATCCTACTCGGAATACCACAGACAAGGTTAGACTTTCCGGATTTCCGGAATCCTACTCGGAATACCACAGACAAGGTTAGACTTTCCGGATTCCCATGAATGCCGCCATCTCTCTAGCTTATACCACGAAGATTCTATTGGGGAATCTAAGAGATATGCGCCCGGCCTAAAGTAGAACGGAAGTGGTTGTTAGTCAAGTGCGTTCATAGGTGAGAATGATGATGAGTGTCACGGATCATCACATTCATCAAGTTGAAGTGCAACGTATATCTTGGAATAAGAATAAAAGAAAATTGAATAGAAAATAATAGTAATTGTATTGAAACTTGAGATACAGCAGAGCTCCACACCCTTAATCTATGGTGTGTAGAAACTCCACCGTTGAAAATACATAAGTGAAAGGTTCAGGCATGGCCGAATGGCCAGCCCCCAAAACATGATCAATGGCCTCCTAAGATGAAGAATAAAACAAAACTGAGACCAAAGATGAAACGTGGTCAAAAGACGCTGAATACAATAGTAAAATGTTCTATTTATACTAAACTAGCTACTAGGGTTTACATGAGTAAGTAATTGATGCATAAATCCACTTCTGTGACCCACTTGGTGTGTGTTTGGGCTGAGCTTGATCTATCCACGAGCTGAGGCTTTTATTGGAGTTGAACGCCAAGTTATAACATGTTTCTGGCGTTCAACTCCGGGTCGTGATGTGTTTCTGGCGTTTGACTCCAGACAGCAGCATGTACTTGGCGTTGAGCGCCACTTTACGTCGTCAATTCCGGAATAAAGTATGGACTATTATATATTGCTAGAAAGCACTGGATGTCTACTTTCCAAAGCCGTTAAGAGCGCCCCATTTGAAGTTTTGTAGCTCCAGAAAATTTATTTTGAGTGTAGGGAGGTCAGATTCCAACAGCATCAGCAGTCCTTTTGTCAGCCTTTTTCAGAGTTTTGCTCAAGTCCCTCAATTTCAGCCAGAAATTACCTGAAATTACAGAAAAACACACAAACTCATAGTAAAGTCCAGAAATGTGAATTTAACATAAAAGCTAGTGAAAACATCCCTAAAAGTAGCTTGAACTTACTAAGAACTACCTAAAAACAATGCCAAAAAGCGTATAAATTATCCGCTCATCACAACACCAAACTTAAAATGTTGCTTGTCCCCAAGCAACTGAAAATCAATTAGGATAAAAAGAAGAGAATATACTATAAATTCCAAAATATCAATGAATATTAATTCTAATTAGATGAGCGGGACTTGTAGCTTTTTGCTTCTGAATAGTTTTGGCATCTCACTTTTTACTTTGAAGTTTAGAATGATTGGCTTCTCTAGGAACTTAGAATTTCGGATAGTGTTATTGACTTTCCTAGTTAAGTATGTTGATTCTTGAACACAGCTACTTTTGAGTCTTGGCCGTGGCCCTAAGCATTTTGTTTTCCAGTATTACCACCGGATACATAAATGCCACAGACACATAACTGGGTGAACCTTTTCAGATTGTGACTCAGCTTTGCTAGAGTCCCCAGTTAGTGGTGTCCAGAGCTCTTAAGCACACTCTTTTGCTTTGGATCACAACTTTAACCACTCAGTCTCAATCTTTTCACTTGGACTTTCATGCCACAAGCACATGGTTAGGGACAGCTTGATTTTAGCCGCTTAGGCCTGGATTTTAATTCCTTGGGCCCTCCTATCCATTGATGCTCAAAGCCTTGGATCCTTTTTACCCTTGCCTTTTGGTTTTAAGGGCTATTGGCTTTTTCTGCTTGCTTTTTCTTTTTCTTTCTATTTTTTTCACAAGCTTTTGCTTTTTCACTACTTTTTCTTGCTTCAAGAATCAATTTCATGATTTTTCAGATCATCAATAACATTTCTCTTTGTTCATCATTCTTTCAATAGCCAACAGTTTTAACATTCATAAACAACAAGATAAAAAATATGCACTGTTCAAGCATTCATTCAGAAAACAAAAAGTATTGTCACCACATCAATATAATTAAACTAAATTCAAGGATAAATTCAAAATTCATGTACTTCTTGTTCTTTTGAACTAAAAACATTTTTCATTTAAGAAAGGTGAAAGATTAATGGAATTATTCATAACTTTAAGGCATAGTTACTAAACACTAATGATCATGAAGTAGAGACACAAAACATAAATGAACATATAATATAAAAACCGAACAGCAGAAAGAAATAAGAACAAGGAATGAATCCACCTTAGTGAAGTCTTCTTCTTGAAGGACCAACAATGTCCTTAAGCTCTTCTATGTCCCTTCCTTGCCTTTGTTGCTCCTCCCTCATTGCTCGTTGATCTTCTCTAATTTCATGGAGAATGATGGAGTGCTCTTGATGTTCCACCCTTAATTGATCCATGTTATAACTCAAGTCTTATAGAGAAGTGTTGAGTCGTTCCCAATAGTTATTTGGAGGAAAATGCATCCCTTGAGGCATCTCAAGGATTTCTTGATGATGAGCTTCCTCATGCATCTCTTGAGATCCGTGGAAGGTTTCTCTTGCTTGCTCCATCCTCTTCTTGGTGATGGGCTTATCCTCTTCAATGGGGATGTCTCCTTCTATGATCACTCCAGCTGAGTAACATAGATGGCAAATAAGGTGAGGAAAAGCTAGCCTTGCCATGGTGGAGGGCTTTTCAGCTATTTTGTAGAATTCATTGGAGATGACTTCATGAACTTCTACTTCTCTCTCCAATCATGATGCTATGAATCATGATGGCCCGATCCACAGTAGCTTCAGATCGGTTGCTAGTGGGAATGATGGAGCGTTGAATGAACTCCAACCATCCTCTAGCCACAGGCTTGAGGTCCAGTCTTCTTAGTTAAACTGGCTTGCCTTTGGAGTTTCTTTTCCATTGAGCTCCTTCCACTCATATGTCCATAAGGACTTGGTCCAACCTTTGATTAAAGTTGACCCTTCTAGTGTAGGGGCGTACATATTCTTGCATCATGGGCAAGTGGAACGCCAACCTCACATTCTCCGGATTAAAATCTAAGTATTTCCCCCGAACCATTGTGAGATAATTCTTTGGACTCGGGTTCAAACTTTGATCATGGTTCCTAGTGATCCATGCATTGGCATAGAACTCTTGAACCATTAAGATTCTGACTTGTTGCATGGGGTTGGTTAGGACTTCTCAACCTCTTCTTCGGATCTCATGTTGGATCTCCGGATACTTATTTTTCTTAAGCTTGAAAGGGACCTCCGGGATCACCTTCTTCTTTGCCACAACATCATAGAAGTGGTCTTGATGGCTTTTGGAGATGAATCTTTCCATCTCCCATGACTCGGAGGTGGAAGCTTTTATCTTCCCTTTTCCTTTTCGAGAGGATTCTCCGGCCTTAGGTGCCATTGATGGTAATGGAAAACAAAAAAGATTATGCTTTGACCACACCAAACATAAAATATTGCTCGCCCTCTAGCAAAAGAAGAAAGAAGAGGAGAGGAAGAATAAGAAATATGGAGGAGAGGGAGAGATGGTGTTTCGGCCAAGGTGTAAAAGAGGGGGTTTGTGTTGTGTGAAAATGAAGTAGAAGGGAAGGGTATATATAGGGAGGGGAGAGGGTGTAGTTTCGGTCATTTAGGGTGGGATTGGGTGGGAAAGTGTTTTTGAATTTTGAAGGTAGGTGGGGTTTATGGGGAAGAGTGGATGGATGTGAGTGGCGAAGGGGGTAATTGGGAAGAGAGGTTTGAGGTGATTGGTGAAGGGTTTTTGGGGAAGTGTGTTTATTGGAAAGAGAGAATGAATGTTGAGAAGAGGGGAGAATATGTTAGCTGTGGGGTCCACAGATCCTGAGATGATCCTGTGCGGTCCACAGATCGTTTAAACGCCGAGATGATGCACACTCTGGGCGTTCAACGCCCATGTGTAGCATGTTTCTGGCGTTGAACGCTAGTTCCATGCTTGTTACTGGCATTCAGCGCCAGCTTTCCTCAAGGCACATTCCTGGCGTTCAAACGCCAGAATGTTGCTTGTTTCTAGCGTTCAGCGCCAGATTCATGCTCTGTTTTGGCGTTGAACGCCAGCCAGATGCTCCTTACTGGCGTTGAACGCCAGTCTATCCTCTCTCTAGGGTGTGATTTTTCTTCTGCTATTTTTTATTCTGTTTTTAATTTTTATATTTTTTTCGTGACTCCACATGATCATGTACCTAATAAAACACAAAATAACAATAAAATAAAATAAAATAAAAATTAGATAAATAAAATTGGGTTGCCTCACAACAAGCGCTTCTTTAATGTCAATAGCTTGACAGTGGGCTCTCATGGAGCCACAGGGTGATCAGGTCAATGTTGTATAGTCCCAACACCAAACTTAGTGTTTGGATATGGGATCTTAACACCAAACTTAGAGTTTGGTTGTGGCCTCCCAACACCAAACTTAGAGTTTGACTGTGGGGGCTCTTCTTGACTCTGAACTGAGAGAAGCTCTTCATGCTTACTCTCTTTTGTCATAGAGGGATGGCCATGTGCCTTAAACACAAGGTAGTTGATGAGCGGATAATTTATACACTTTTTGGCATTGTTTTTAGGTAGTTTTTAGTACGTTCAAGCTACTTTTAGGGATGTTTTCATTAGTTTTTTTGTTAAATTCACATTTCTAGACTTTACTATGAGTTTGTGTGTTTTTCTATGATTTCAGGTAATTTCTGGCTGAAATTGAGGGACTTGAGCAAAACTCTGAAAAAGGCTGACAAAAGGACTGCTGATTGGTGGACAAAATTGTGATCACTATTCTTTAAGTTGCATTCATTGTAAAATTGTGGAATTTAGGTATTTGGCACGAGTGGACACAACTCCGATCAACTAACCAGCAAGTGTACTGGGTCGTCCAAGTAATAAACCTTACGTGAGTAAGGGTCGATCCCACAGAGATTGTTGGTATGAAGCAAGCTATGGT
>NC_029777.3:40882221-40882536 GCF_000817695.3 Arachis duranensis | reverse complement strand
AACTTCAGATCGGTTGCTAGTAGGAATGATGGAGCGTTGAATGAACTCCAACCATCCTCTAGCTACAGGCTTGAGGTCCAGTCTTCTTAGCTGGACTGGCTTGCCTTTGGAGTCTATTCTCTATTGGGCTCCTTCCACACATATGTCCGTAAGGACTTGGTCCAACCTTTGATTGAAGTTGACCCTTCTAGTGTAGGGGCGTTCATCTCCTTGCATCATAGGCAAGTGAAACGTCAACCTCACATTTTCCGGACTAAAATCTAAGTATTTCCCCCGAACCATTGTGAGATAGTTCTTTGGATTCGGGTTTATACT
>NC_029777.3:40880850-40882015 GCF_000817695.3 Arachis duranensis | reverse complement strand
GGGATCACCTTCTTCTTTGCCACAACATCATAGAAGTGGTCTTGATGGCTCTTGGAGATGAATCTTTCCTTCTCCCATGACTCGGAGGTGGAAGCTTTTGTCTTCCCTTTCCCTTTTTTAGAGGATATTCCGGCCTTAGGTGCCATTGATGGTAATGGAAAAACAAAAAGCTTATGCTTTTACCACACCAAACTTAAAATTTTGTTCGCCCTCGAGCAAGAAAGAAAAGAAGAGTAGAAGAAGAAGAAGAGAAGATGGTAGAAGGGGAAGAAGTAGGTCCGGCTATGTGGGAGAAGAAGGGGTTGTGTTGTGTGAAAAATGAAGTAGAAGGGAAGGGTATTTATAGGGAGAGGGAGGGTGGGTAGTCGGCCATTTTGGGTGGGAATGGGTGGGAAATTGAATTTGAATTTTATAAAGGTAGGTGGGGTTTATGGGGAAGAGGAATTGAGGTGATTGGTGAAGGTTTTTGGGAAGTGTGATATGGAAAAGGGTGAAATGAGGTTTGGATTAGGAGAGTGTGATTAGGATTGAAAGAAAAGGTGGGAATATGGTAGGTGGGGATCCTGTGGGGTCCACAGATCCTGAGGTGAAAAGAAATACCATTCCTTCACCATATAGGCGTGTAAATTGCCTTCGTGCATCATTCTGGCGTTCAAACGCCCATTGGTGCACGTTCTGGGCGTTCAACGCCCATGTAATGCATGTTTCTGGCGTTGAACGCCCGTTTCATGCTTGTTGCTGGCGTTCAGTGCCAGCTTGTCTCCTCCAGGCACATTCCTGGCGTTCAGCGCCAGGATGTTGCTTGTTTCTGGCGTTTAGCGCCAGAATGGTGCTCTGTTCTGGCATTGAACGCCAGCCAGATGCATCTTACTGGCGTTGAACGCCAGTCTGCGCTACCTCCAGGGTGAACAATTTTTTTCTTCTGTTTTTGACTCTGTTTTTAATTTTTTTGATTTTTTCGTGACTCCTCATGATCATGTACCTAATAAAACACAAAAATAACAAAGAAACAAAATAAAATAAAATTAGATAAATAAATTTGGGTTGCCTCCCAACAAGCGCTTCTTTAATGTCAATAGCTTGACAGTGGCTTTCATGGAGCCACAAGATGATCAGGTCAATGTTAGTGTGTAGTCCCAACACCAAACTTAGAGTTTGGATATGG
>NC_029777.3:40877789-40879172 GCF_000817695.3 Arachis duranensis | reverse complement strand
AGTTAAGAACTGATAAGGATCTTCAGATGGAAGTTCATAAAACTTGCAGTTTTGTTGCATTAATGCAACTAGTTGAGGCTTAAGCTCAAAGTTATTGGCTCCAATGGCAGGAATGGAGATGCTTCTTCCATCAAACTTGGATGTTGGCTTTGTGAAGTCACCAAGCATTCTCCTTGCATTATTATTATTATTATTTTCGGCTGCCATGTCCTTCTCTTGTTCGAAAATTTCTGAAAGGTTGTTTCTGGATTGTTGTAATTTAGCTTCTCTTAATTTTCTCTTCAGAGTCCTTTCAGGTTCTGGATCAACTTCAACAAGAGTGCCTTTTTCCCTGTTCCTGCTCATATGAAAGAGAAGAAAACAAGAAAAGAAAGAGGAATCCTCTATGTCACAGTATAGAGATTCCTTTATGTTAGTAGAAGAAGAAAGGGGATAGCAGAATGGAGATGGAGATTCGGATTTTTGGATGAAGAGAGATGAGGAGAAGTGTTAGTAATTAAATAATTAAATAGAAGAAGAAAAGAGAAGGAAGATTTCGAAAATAATTTTTTTTGAAAAAGAGGTTAGTAATTTTCGAAAATCAAATACAAAATATAATTAAAATTTAAAACAAAAGAATTTTTTGAAAAAGAGAGGGAGAATTTTCGAAAATTAGAGAGAGATAGGTAGTTAGTTGGTTTTGAAAAAGATAAGAAATAGACAAAAAGTTAGTTAGTTGATTGAAAAAGATTTGAAATCAAATTTTGAAAAAGATAAGAAGATAAGAAGTTAGATAAGATATTTTGAAATCAAATTTTGAAAAAGATAAAATTTTTGAAAAAGATAAGATAAAAGATAAAAAGATTTAATTTTTAAAATTGACTTAACTAACAAGAAACTACAAGATAAGATTCTAGAACTTAAAGATTGAACCTTTCTTAACAAGAAAGTAACAAACTTCAAATTTTTGAACCAATCACATTAATTGTTAGCTAATTTTCGAAAATTTGATATAAAGATAAGAAAAAGATTTTGAAAATATTTTGAAAAAGATTTTTGAAATTTTCGAAATTTACAAAAAAAATGAAAAAGATATGATTTTTGGAAAAGATTTTGAAAAGATAAGATTTTTAAAACTGAAATTTTGACTTGACTTGTAAGAAACAACTAATTTTAAAAAATTTTTGACCAAGTCAATCCCAAAATTTCGAAAATTTGGAGGAAAATAAGGAAAAGATATTTTTTTTGATTTTTGAATTTTTAAAGAAAAACACAAAAATGACCCAAAACATGAAAATTTTGGATCAAAACACAAGATGCATGCAAAAATGCTATGAATGTCAAGATGAACACCAAGAACACTTTGAAGATCATGATGAACATCAAGAACATAATTTTGAAAAA
>NC_029777.3:40876654-40877622 GCF_000817695.3 Arachis duranensis | reverse complement strand
AAGAAGACTTGTCAAGAACAACTTGAAGATCATGAAGAACACTATGAATGCATGAGATTTTCAAAAATATTACAAGAAAAATTTGAAAAGCATGCAATTGACACCAAACTTAAAAATTAACACAAGATTCAAACAAGAAACACAAAATATTTTTTATTTTTATGATTTTCTAATTTTTTTTGTATTTTTATTGATTTTTTTTTTCGAAAAACATTATTAGAAAAACGAAAAAGAAAAGAAAAATTTTGAAAAAGTTTTTGAAAAGAAAATTACCTAATCTGAGCAACAAGATGAACCGTCAGTTGTCCATACTCGAACAATCCCCGGCAACGGCACCAAAAACTTGGTGGACGAAATTGTGATCACTATTCTTTAAGTTGCATTCATTGTAAAATTGTGGAATTTAGGTATTTGGCACGAGTGGACACAACTCCGTTCAACTAACCAGCAAGTGTACTGGGTCGTCCAAGTAATAAACCTTACGTGAGTAAGGGTCGAATCCACAGAGATTGTTGGTATGAAGCAAGCTATGGTCACCTTGTAAATCTCAGTTAGGCAGATTAAGTTGGTTTATGGGTTTTGAAAATAGAAATAAGAAAATAAATAATAAAAGGGATAGAATACTTATGCAGATTCATTGGTGGGAATTTCAGATAAGCGAATGGAAATACTGTATGGCTCAAGGACGCTTGCTTTCCCACTTCTTCAATTCAATCCTTCTTACTCCTTTCCATGGCAAGCTGTATATAGGGGTTCACCATCAGCGGTGGCTACTTTCAATCCTCTCGGGAAAATGATCCTATGCGGCTGTCACTCGCACGGCTAATCGTCTGGAGGCATCACCCATGGCTGATGGCTACATCCCATCCTCGCAGTGAAAACTAATGCACGCACCCTGTCACAGTACGGCTAATCACCGGTTGGTTCCCGCTCCTACTGGAATAGAATCCCTCTTTTGCGTCTGTCAC
>NC_029777.3:40875207-40876008 GCF_000817695.3 Arachis duranensis | reverse complement strand
GGGGCCCACTTGGTGTATGCTTGGGCTGAGCTTGATTAATTCACGAGCTGAGGCTTCTCTTGGAGTTGAACTCCGAGTTATGACGTGTTTTGGGCGTTCAACTCCGGATAATGACGTTTTTCTGGCGTTTAACTCGAGACAGCAGCGTGTACTTGGCGTTTAACGCCAAGTTACGTCGTCATTCTTCGAATAAAGTATGGACTATTATATATTGCTGGAAAGCTCTGGATGTCTACTTTCTAACGCCATTGAGAGCGCGCCAATTGGAGTTCTGTAGCTCCAGAAAATCGATTTCGAGTGCAGGAAGGTCAGATTCCAACAGCATCAGCAGTCCTTTTGTCAGCCTTCTTCAGAGTTTTGCTCAAGTCCCTCAATTTCAGTCAGAATTTACCTGAAATCACAGAAAAAGACACAAACTCATAGTAAAGTCCAGAAATGTGAATTTTTAACATAAAAACTAATGAAAACATCCCTAAAAGTAGCTCAAACATACTAAAAACTATATAAAAACAATGCCAAAAAGCGTATAAATTATCCGCTCATCACTGATGCTGTTAGAATCTGACCTCCCTACACTCAAAATTGATTTTCTGGAGCTACAGAACTCTAAATGCCGCGCTCTCAACGGCGTTGGAAAGTAGACATTCAGAGCTTTCCAGCAATATATAATAGTTCATACCTTATTCGGGAATTGACGACGTAAAGTGGCGCTCAACGCCAAGTACATGCTGCTGTCTGGAGTTAAACGCCAGAAACATGTCATAACCCGGAGTTGAACGCCAGAAACACGCTATAACTCGG
>NC_029777.3:40872146-40874708 GCF_000817695.3 Arachis duranensis | reverse complement strand
CCATTTTCACTGAGAGGATGGGATGTAGCCATTGACAACGGTGATGCCCTAGATACAGCTTGCCATGGAAAGGAGTAAGAAGGATTGAAGGAAGAGTGAGTAGTGAAGTAGAGTTTCAAGAGGAGCATAGCATCTCCATACACCTATCTGAAATTCTCACTATTGATTTACATAAGTATTTCTATCCTATTTTATTTTCTGTTTATTATTTATTTTCGAACTTATCATAAACCATTTAATCTGCCTAACTGAGATTTACAAGGTGACCATAGCTTGCTTCATACCAACAATCTCTGTGGGATCGACCCTTACTCACGTAAGGTATTACTTGGATGACTCAGTATACTTGCTGGTTAAGTTGAACGGAGTTGTGATCACACGTGCCATTACCAGGGATTATTAAGATCCCAATTCATCTCACCATGATCTCTTTGGGGTATTTTTGATAGAGCCAGTAAATAAATCTCATGCAAATACAAAGAGAATGAATCACAATTTCGTTCACCAAGTTTTTGGCGCCGTTGCCGGGGATTGTTCGAGTTTGGACAACTGACGGTTCATCTTGTTGCTCAGATTAGGTAATTTTCTTTTCAAAAATCTTTTTCAAAATTTTTCTTTTATTTTTCGTTTTTCCAAACTTTATTTTCGAAAAAAATTAATAAAAATCCAAAAAAATCATAAAATCATAAAAATAAAAAAATATTTTATGTTTCTTGTTTGAGTCTTGAGTCAATTTTTAAGTTTGGTGTCAATTGCATGCTTCAAAAATTTTTTCTTGTATTTTTCGAAAATTCCATGCATTCATAGTGTTCTTCATGATCTTCAAGTTGTTCTTGACAAGTCTTCTTGTTTGATCTTGATGATTTCTTGTTTTGTGTTGTTTGTTGTTTTTCATATGCATTTTTCGTTTATTAGAGTCCATGCATTAAAGATTTCTAAGTTTGGTGTCTTGCTTGTTTTCTTTGCATAAAAATTTTTTCAAAAATATGTTCTTGATGTTCATCATGATCTTCAAAGTGTTCTTGGTGTTCATCTTGACATTTAGTGTTCTTGCATGCATCATGTGTTTTGATCCAAAATTTTTATGTTTTGGGTCATAATTGTGTTTTTCTCTCTCATAATTAAAAAATTCAAATATCAAAAAATATCTTTTCCTTTTTTCTCTCCAAATTTTTTAATTTTTGGGTTGACTTGGTCAAAAATTTTTAAAATTAGTTACTTCTTACAAGTCAAGTCAAAATTTCAATTTTAAAAATCTTATCTTTTTAAAATCTTTTTCAAAAATCATATCTTTTTCATTTTTATTTTTTTCGAAAAATTCCAAAAATCTTTTTCAAAATATTTTTAAAATCTTTTTCTTATCTTTACATCATATTTTCGAAAATTAGCTAACAAGTAATGTGATTGATTCAAAAAAATTTTGTTACTTTCTTGTTAAGCAAGGTTCAATCTTTAAAATCTAGAATCCTATCTTTTTAAGTTTCTTGTTAGTTAAGTAATTAATTTCAATTTTAAAATTAAAATCTTTTTTAATCATATCTTTTTATCTTATCTATTTATCTTATCTTTTTTTTCAAAATCTTATCCTTTTCAAAAGTTGATTTCAAAATATCTTATCTAACTTCTTGTCTACTGATCTTTTCAAACAACTTTGAGCTGAAACCTCAGCTAGTTGCTTTAATGCAACAGAACTGCAAGTTTTATGGACTTCCATCTGAAGATCCTTACCAGTTTTTTACTGAGTTCTTGCAGATTTGTGAGACTGTTAAGATGAATGGAGTAGATCCTGAAGTCTATAGGCTCATGCTTTTCCCTTTTGCTGTAAGAGACAAAGCTAGAATATGGTTGGATTCACAACCTAAGGATAGCCTGGACTCCTGGGAGAAGCTGGTCACGGCCTTCTTGGATAAATTCTTTCCTCCTCAAAAGCTGAGCAAGCTGATAGTGGATGTTCAAACCTTCAAACAAAAAGATGGTGAATCCCTCTATGAAGCTTGGGAAAGATACAAGCAGCTGACTAAAAGGTGTCCATCTGACATGTTTTCAGAATGGACCATATTAGATATATTCTATTATGGTCTATCTGAATTTTCAAAAATGTCATTGGACCATTCTGCAGGTTGATCAATTCACCTAAACAAAACGCCTGAAGAGGCTGAAGAACTCATTGACATGGTTGCAAATAACCAATTCATGTACACTTCTGAGAGTAATTCCGTGAATAATGGGACACCTCAGAGGAAGGGAGTTCTTGAAATTGATGCTCTGAATACCATATTGGCTCAGAACAAAGTGTTGACTCAGCAAGTCAACATGATCTCTCAAAGTCTGAATGGATGGCAAAATGCATCCAACAGTACTAAAGAGGCAGCTTCTGAAGAAGCTTATGATCTTGAAAACCTTGCAATGGCAGAGGTTAATTACATGGGTGAACCTTATGGAAACACCTATAATTCATCATGGAGAAATCATCCAAATTTATCATGGAAGGATCAACAAAAGCCTCAACAAGGCTTCAACAATGGTGGACGCAATAGGCTGAGCAATAGCAAGCCTTTTCCA
>NC_029777.3:40869703-40871999 GCF_000817695.3 Arachis duranensis | reverse complement strand
AAGTAAGAAGGAGTTTCCTATTAAGGATCCAGAGGGATCTGAGGCTCAATTAGAGACAATAGAGATTCCATTAAATCTCTTTCTGCCATTCATGAGCTCTGAAGACTATTCTTCCTCTGAGGAGGATGAAGATGTGACTGGAGAGCAAGTTGCTCAATATTTAGGAGCTATCATGAAGCTGAATGCCAAGTTGTTTGGTAATGAGACTTGGGAAAGTGAACCTCCCTTGCTCATTAATGAACTAGATACCTGGGTTCAGCAAATTTTACCTTAAAAGAGACAAGATCCTGGCAAGTTCTTAATACCTTGTACCATAGGCACCATGACCTTTGAAAAAGCTCTATGTGATCTGGGGTCAGGGATAAATCTTATGCCACTCTCTGTAATGGAGAAGCTGGGGATCATTGAGGTACAACCTGCCTTGTTCTCATTACAATTGGCAGACAAGTCATTGAGACAACTTTATGGAATAGTAGAGGACGTGTTAGTAAAGGTTGAAGGCCTTTACATCCCTGCTGATTTCATAATCTTAGACACTAGGAAGGAAGAGGATGAATGCATCATCCTTGGAAGACCTTTCTTAGCTACAGCAGGAGCTGTGATAGATGTCAACAGAGGTGAATTAGTCCTTCAATTGAATGGGGACTACTGGTGGACGAAATTGTGATTCATTCTCTTTGTATTTGCATGAGATTTATTTACTGGCTCTATCAAAAATACCCTAAAGAGATCATGGTGTGATGAATTGGGATCTTAATAATCCCTGGTAATGGCACGTGTGATCACAACTCCGTTCAACTTAACCAGCAAGTGTATTGGGTCATCCAAGTAATTCCTTACGTGAGTAAGGGTCGATCCCACAGAGATTGTTGGTATGAAGCAAGCTATGGTCACCTTGTAAATCTCAGTTAGGCAGATTAAATGGTTTATGATAAGTTTGAAAATAAATAATAAACAGAAAATAAAATAGGATAGAAATACTTATGTAAATCAATCGTGGGAATTTCAGATAGGCGTATGGAGATGCTGTGCTCCTCTTGAATCTCTACTTTCTTATTACATTCATCCAATCCTTCTTACTCCTTTCTTTGGCAAGCTGTATGTAGGGGATCACTGTCGTCAATGGCTACTTTTCATCCTCTCGGGAAAATGGTCCTATGCGCTGTCACTGCATGGCTAATCGTCTGGAGGCATCACCCTTGTCGATGGCTACATCCCATCCTCTCAGTGAAAATGGTCCAAATGCTCTTGTCACAGCACAGATAATCATCTTTCGGTTCTCAATCAGGTTGGAATAGAATCCCTTGATTCTTTTGCGTCTGTCACTAACGCCCAGCCTTCAAGAGTTTGAAGCTCGTCACACTCATTCAATACCGGAATCCTACTCGGAATACCACAGACAAGGTTAGACTTTCCAGATTCCCATGAATGCCGGTATCTATCTAGCTTATACCACGAAGATTCTGTTGGGGAATCTAAGAGATATGCGCCCGGCCTAAAGTTGAACGGAAGTGGTTGTCAGTCACGTGCGTTCATAGGTGAGAATGATGATGAGTGTCACGGATCATCACATTCATCAAGTTGAAGTGCAACGTATATCTTGGAATAAGAATAAAAGAGAATTGAATAGAAAATAATAGTAATTGTATTGAAACTTGAGGTACAGCAGAGCTCCACACCCTTAATCTATGGTGTGTAGAAACTCCACCGTTGAAAATACATAAGTGAAAGGTTCAGGCATGGCGGAATGGCCAGCCCCCTAAAATGTGATCAATAGCCTCTTAAGATGAAGAATAAAACAAAATTGAGGCCAAAGATGTCTAATACAATAGTAACTTATCCTATTTATACTAGACTAGCTACTAGGGTTTACATGAGTAAGTAATTGATGCATAAATCCACTTCCGGGGCCCACTTGGTGTATGCTTGGGCTGAGCTTGATCTATCCACGAGCTGAGGCTTCTCTTGGAGTTGAACGCCGAGTTATAGCGTGTTTCTGGCGTTCAACTCCGGGTTATGACGTGTTTCTGGCGTTTAACTCCAGACAGCAGCATGTACTTGGCGTTGAGCGCCACTTTACCTCATCAATTCCTGAATAAAGTATAGACTATTATATATTGCTGGAAAGATCTGGATGTCTACTTTCCAACGCCGTTAAGGGCGCGCCATTTAGAGTTCTGTAGCTCCAGAAAATCTATTTCGAGGTCAGGGAGGTCAGAATCCAACAGCATCAGCAGTCCTTTTGTCAGCCTTTTTCAGAGTTTTGCTCAAGTCCCTCAATTTCAGCCAGAAATTA
>NC_029777.3:40867363-40869613 GCF_000817695.3 Arachis duranensis | reverse complement strand
TACTAAAAACTACCTAAAAACAATGCCAAAAAGCGTATAAATTATCCACTCATCACAACACCAAACTTAAATTGTTGCTTGTCCCCAAGCAACTGAAAGTCAATTAGGATAAAAAGAAGAGAATGTACTATAAATTCCAAAATATCAATGAATATTAATTATAATTAGATGAGCGGGACTTGTAGCTTTTTGCTTCTGAACAGTTTTGGCATCTCACTTTTTCCTTTGAAGTTTAGAATGACTGGCTTCTCTAGGAACTTAGAATTTCGGATAGTGTTATTGACTTTCCTAGCTAAGCATGTTGATTCTTGAACACAGCTTCGTATGAGTCTTGGCCGTGGCCCTAAGCACTTTGTTTTCCAGTATTACCACTGGATACATAAATGCCACAGACACATAACTGGGTGAACCTTTCCAGTATTATCTGCAGGCGTTTTCTTTAGGTGAATTGATCAACCTGCAGAATGGTCCAATGACATTTTCGAAAACTCAGATAGACCATAATAGAATATATCTAATATGGACCATTCTAAAAACATGTCAGATTGACACCTTTTGGTCAACTGGTTGTATCTTTCCCAAGCTTCATAGAGGGATTCACCATCTTTTTGTTAAAAGGTCTGAACATCCACTCTAAGCTTGCTCAGCTTTTGAGGAGGAAAGAATTTATCCAAGAAAGCCGTGACCAGCTTATCCCAGGAGTTCAGGCTATCCTTAGGTTGTGAATCTAACCATATTCTAGCTCTATCTCTTACAACAAAAGGGAAAAGCATGAGTCTGTAGACTTCAGGATCAACTCCATTCGTCTTAACAGTCTCACAAATTTGCAAGAACTCAATTGAAAACTGGTAAGGATCTTCAGATGGAAGGCCATAAAATTTGCAGTTCTGTTGCATTAAAGCAACTAGTTGAGGTTTAAGCTCAAAATTATTGGCTCAATGGCAGGAATGGAGATGCTTCTTCCATCAAATTTGGACGTGGGCTTAGTAAAATCACCAAGCATCCTCCTTGCATTATCATTATTGGGTTCGGCTACCTTCTCCTTCTCTTGTTTGAAAATTTCTGAAAGGTTACTTCTGGATTGTTGTAATTTAGCTTCTCTTAGTTTCCTCTTCGAAGTCCTTTCAGGTTCAGGATCAGCTTCAACAAGAGTGCTCTTGTCCTTGTTCCTGCTCATATGAAAGAGAAGAAAACAAGAAAAGAAGAGGAATCCTCTATGTCACAGTATAGAGATTCCTTTATGTTAGTAGAAGAAGAAAGGGGAGAAGAGTGAAGAAGAATGAATAGTCTGTATAAAGAGTAAGGATAAGGGAGGTGATAAGAGATGAAGAGAAGTGTTAGTAAATAATTAAATAAATAAAAAGAGACGAGAGAGGGAGAAATTCGAAAATAACTTTGAAAAGGAGTTAGTGATTTTCGAAAATTAAAGATAAGATAGAATTAAAATTAAAATTTTAAAACAAAAAGAATTTTTGAAAAAGAGATGAGATATTTTCGAAAATTAGAAAGGAAAAAGTAGTTATGTGGTTTTGAAAAAGATAAGAAACAAACACAAAGTCAAAGAGTTAGTTGAAAAAGATATCAAATTTGAAAAGATAAGAAGATAAGAAGTTAGATAAGATATTTTGAAATCAAATTTTTGAAAAAGATAAAATTTTGAAAAGAAAGATATGATAAAAAGATAAGATAAGAAAATAAGATAGAAAAGGTGTGTGTGAAAAAGATTTAATTTTTAAATTTAAAATTACTTACTTCATTAACAAGAAACTACAAGATAAGATTCTAGAACTTAAAGATTGAATCAATCACATTAATTGTTATTGAGTTTTCGAAAATTTGATATAAAGATAAGAAAAAGATTTTGAAAATAATTTGAAAAAGAATTTAAAAAGATAAGATTTTTTTAAAATTGAAATTTTGACTTAACTTGTAAGAAACAACTAATTTTAAAATTTTTGACCAAGTCAACCCAAAATTTCGAAAATTTGGAGGGAAATAAGGAAAAGATATTTTTTTGATTTTTGAAATTTTAATTATGAGAGAGAAAAAAATTTAAATTAAAATTAAAACGTCATAATTGTGTTTTTCTCTTTTCTTTTTGGATCAAAACAAGGAATGCATGCAAGAACACTATGAATGTCAAGATGAACACCAAGAACACTTTGAAGATCATGATGAACATCAAGAACATAATTTTGAAAAAATTTTGATGCAAAGAAAACATGCAAGACACCAAACTTAGAAATCTTT
>NC_029777.3:40855445-40867301 GCF_000817695.3 Arachis duranensis | reverse complement strand
GAAATCATCAAGATCAAACAAGAAGACTTGAAGAACAACTTGAAGATCATGAAGAACACCATGAATATATGAGTTTTCGAAAAATGCAAGAAAAAAATTTTTAAAGCATGCAATTGACACCAAACTTAAAAGTTGACTCAAGACTCAAACAAGAAACACACAATATTTTTTTGTTTTTATGATTTTATGATTTTTTTGTATTTTTATTATTATTTTCAAAAATATTTTTGAAAAAAAAAACGAAAAAGAAAAGAAAATTTTGAAAAAGATTTTTGAAAAATTTTTGAAAAGAAAATTACCTAATCTGAGCAACAAGATGAACCGTCAGTTGTCCATACTCGAACAATCCCCGGCAACGGCACCAAAAACTTGGTGGACGAAATTGTGATCCTCAAAGTTGGTCTCTTTGTATTTGTATGAAATTTAAATATTGGCTCTATCAAAAATACCCCAAAGAGATCATGGTATGATGAATTGGGATCTTAATAATCCCTGGTAATGGCACGTGTGATCACAACTCCGTTCAACTTAACCAGCAAGTGTACTGGGTCATCCAAGTAATACCTTACGTGAGTAAGGGTCGATCCCACAGAGATTGTTGGTATGAAGCAAGCTATGGTCACCTTGTAAATCTCAGTTAGGCAGATTAAATGGTTTATGATAAGTTCAAAAATAAATAATAAATAGAAAATAAAATAGTAAATAGTTACTCATATAATTCCATGGAGGGAATTTCAGATAGGCATATGGAGATGCTGTGCTCCTCTCGAATCTCTACTTTCTTATTACATTCATCCAATCCTTCTTGCTCCTTTCCATGGCAAGCTGTATGTAGGGCATCACCGTTGTCAATGGCTACATCCCATCCTCTCAGTGAAAATGGTCCTATGCTCTGTCTCAGCATGGCTAATCATCTGTCGGTTCTCAATCAGGTTGGAATAGAATCCCTTGATTCTCTTGCGTCTGTCACTAACGTCCAGCCTTCAAGAGTTTGAAGCTCGTCACAGTCATTCAATCCCAGAATCCTACTCGGAATACCACAGACAAGGTTAGACTTTCCGGATTTCCAGAATCCTACTCGGAATACCACAAACAAGGTTAGACTTTCCGGATTCCCATGAATGCCGCCATCTATCTAGCTTATACCACGAAGATTCTGTTGGGGAATCTAAGAGATATGCGCCCGGCCTAAAGTAGAACGTAAGTGGTTGTCACTCACGCGCGTTCATAGGTGAGAATGATGATGAGTGTCACGGATCATCACATTCATCAAGTTGAAGTGCAATGTATATCTTGGAATAAGAATAAAAGAGAATTGAATAGAAAGTAATAGTAATTGTATTGAAACTTGAGGTACAGCAGAGCTCTACACCCTTAATCTATGGTGTGTAGAAACTCCACCGTTGAAAATACATAAGTGAAAGGTTCAGGCATGGCCGAATGGCCAGTCCCCAAAACGTGATCAATGGCCTCCTAAGATGAAGAATAAAACAAAACTGAGACCAAAGATGAAACGTGGTCAAAAGACGCTGAATACAATGGTAAAATGTTCTATTTATACTAAACTAGCTACTAGGGTTTACATGAGTAAGTAATTGATGCATAAATCCAATTCTGGGGCCCACTTGGTGTGTGTTTGGGCTGAGCTTGATCTATCCACGAGCTGAGGCTTTTATTGGAGTTGAACGCCAAGTTATAACATGTTTCTGGCGTTCAACTCCGGGTCGTGACGTGTTTCTGGCGTTTGACTCTAGACAGCAGCATGTACTTGGCGTTGAGCGCCACTTTATGTCCTCAATTCCCGAATAAAGTATGAACTATTATATATTTCTGGAAAGCTCTGGATGTCTACTTTCCAACACCGTTGAGAGCGCGCCATTTAGAGTTCTGTGGCTCCAGAAAATCCATTTTGAGTGCAGGGAGGTCAGATTCCAACAGCATCAGCAGTCCTTTTGTCAGCCTTTTTCAGAGTTTTGCTCAAGTCCCTCAATTTCAGCCAGAAATTACCTGAAATTATAGAAAAACACACAAACTCATAGTAAAGTCTAGAAATGTGAATTTAACATAAAAACTAGTGAAAACATCCCTAAAAGTAGCTTGAACTTACTAAGAACTACCTAAAAACAATGCCAAAAAGCGTATAAATTATCCGCTAATCAGCAGTCAAGCCCTCAACAAAAAGAATTAAAAGGATTATCATGGTTGATGAAAAAGAGAGAGCCTTCCCAGCCAAGGACACTGCACGATTCCCAAATCGCTACTGTGTGCAGATGTTTCCTATTCTGGCAGCTCGAAATTACAACAATGAACACCTTCTTATCCTTCCGCCTCGTATCGCTGAATTTGTTGAGCCACAAATTGCACAAAGACATTGGGGATTTTTACAGAGACAGCCACGACAGGTTAATCTTTCTTGGGTTGTTGAGTTCTAGTCCAACTTCCACCTGTCGACTCTGCAGTCCGTCTATTTACGCCAGAAGCAAGTCCCCATTACAGAAGAGGCCATACAGCAGGCCTTAGATCTCCCACCTGCTCCAAAAGGGTTGGACGCTTTTCAGATAGCCGCAATCAAGCGCCAGGCATACACCTTTGACTGGGACACTGTTCTCAGAGTTATCGCTCGACCTGGCAGCAAATGGATATTCGGATACCATCGTTCCCGTCCTAAAGGAATCTCGGCTTCCGCACTTACCTTAGAGGCTCACGTATGGGTATAGATTATGTCCCATTACGTCTTCCCGAGTACTCATGAGTCCTCCTTCACCGCAGACATGGCTGTTCCACTATGGTGCATCCTCACAGACCAGCCTCTCAATTTACCGCGACATATCCGGAATGCTATGGAACATGTGCAGATCACGGGCAACCTACCTTTTCCCGCATTGGTTTCTGATCTCATCTCAGCAACCGGAGTATCCTACGGAGCTGGAGACACCAAAGCCATTCTTCCACGGGATGATCGGTATGTCCCTAACGGGAGATATCTCAGGCCACAACTTGCCACTACCAGCCAGTCCACAGAGGATGCTGCAGCTCCTCCACCATCTACTAGTCAACTGCTGCATCAAATACTGAAGCGGTTGGACCAACATGAAAAGAAAGCAAAGCTCCGAGAGCGCCGCAACCAACGCCGATTCAAACACCTCAGGGAGCTGCTTAGAGGAAATTGTAGAAACTCAGACACCCTAGACTCCACATCCTTCACCAGCACAGGGAGCCATGACGGCCCCGACTTTGGAGACACTGCCACCAGTCCACCATTGTTCCTGACAGATGGCACCGAGGACGGTGCAAAGCTTTAAGTGTGGGGAGGTCGGTCAGTACCTGACTTTCGGAGGTAATTTCTCTTCCCTAGCACCAATAAATTAGGATATTTTAGTTAGATTTTTTTTATAGAATAGGATAAATTGCATAGTAATAGGTTAGTTGCATGCATGTTCTACTTGATTGAAAAGACAATAAGTTTCTTCTAAAAAGATATCTTTGGAATAAAATTTCACTAATTTTAATCAAAACTTTTATGATAAATTTGCTTGAAGCTGTATTTGGAACACGATTTTTGAGCTAAGAACACACAACCTGTGAAGATTTGAGCCTTTAGGCATGGTTATATTATTTAACCATAATTATTTTATTCTTGCGTGTTTACTTCTCTATGATTGTAATCTATATTTTGATTCATCCTATATGGCCAATATTTATTATGTTTATATGCTTGCATGTGATTGAGGCCATTATTTGTTTAAACTCACTTATCCAAATTAAGCCTACCCTTTTTAATTACTTTTGTTAACCACCTTGAGCCTTTAAATCCCATTTGTTCTATATCTTACCACATTACTAGCCTTAAGCGGAAAAACAATTGTATATCCCAAATTGAATCTGTGGTTAGCTTAAGATAGAATTGTGTATGCTAGTTAAGTATAATGTGTGGGAACAAAAGTTTTTAAATGAATGTGTCATGATAATACAATGGGAATTTGGATACCTACTCATATGAAACTATAAGAATTAAAAATCTATGTGCATTGATAAGCTATGTTTATTTTTATGTCTATAAAAAAAATTTTCAAAGATCAATGCACATATGATAAAATTGATACATGAGTATGAAATGTAAAAGGGAATTCTGGGTAGCTAGGTATGAATTCTAAAATTATATAAAATATATAGGTTGGGTTAAAGCTTGGGTTAATTAAATATTCAATTTATAAGCTCACTTAGCCATATATGTATCCCTACCCTTACCTTGGCCCCATTACAACCTTGAAAAGACCTCATGATGTTTGCATTGGCATATTAACTGTTGTTGATTGGTTAGGAGAAAAACAAAAGTTAGAAAGCATGATTAGAGAAGGATAGAGTGATTACCCTATACACTAGAGATATTAGAGCGTACATACATCATCAGTGAGGGTTCAATGGTTGAATTTCCATGTTCCCTGCTTTCATGAGCTATCTTCTTGCACTTTTATCTGTCTTCCTGTATAATGATAGAATTAGTGGAATTTGATTTGTAATTGTTTGAAGAGCTTGTTTACTTTTGATCAAGTGGGCAAGAATCATATAGTTGCATTCATATATATAGGTTGCATTGCATTGCATGAGTTTCTACATGTTCATACTTATTTATCTTATATCCTTCAATTAAGCATGCGGACATGCTAATGTTTAAGTGTGGGGAGGTTGATAAACCACTATTTTATGGTTTATATTGTGTTTAATTGTGTGGTTTTATCATGATCCTTATCCACTTATTCATTAATTTAGCATGCATTTATATTTCCTTCCTGAAATTATTACATGATTGAAAACTGCTTCCTAGAGACTTTTTAATTATGCATTTTAGTTCTCCTTTATCCCATTCGATGCCGTGATCTGTGTGTTAAGTGTTTCAGGCTTTATAGAGCATGGATGAGTTGGAGATTGGATAGGAAGCTAGCAAAAATGGAAGGAACACAAGAAATTGAGGAGATAATCAATGAGAAGTGACGCGGCCGCATGGCTCACGCGTTCGCGCGAAAGAGGAAAAATTACAGTGACGCGGTCGCATGGCTCACGCGACCGCACGGAATGGAAAAGCACAAGTGACGCGGAGGCGTGGACGACGCGAACGCGTGGCAGGGAAAAATGCGAATGACGCGTCCGCATGGATGACGCGATCGCGTGACGTGCGCGATCTGCATAATCTGCAGATTCCGCTGGGGGCGATTTTGGTCCCTGTTTTGACCCAGTTCTCGGCCCAGAACAGCAGACTAGAGCCAGAGAACATGCAAAAACCAAAGACAACATTCATTCTACGCAGTTTTACTTTTAGATCTAGTTTTTACTCCTCTTCTAGGTTTTTCTCTCTACACATTGATAGTTTTTAGGATTTTATTTTTCTATCACTTTTTGCATTGGGATATTGAGAAGAGTTATTACCTCATCAAGACTTCGTCATTCTAGTTCGTTTTCTTTACTTGGATTTACTCTTCCATGTCCTTTGCTTTGTTAATTTTACCATTGGAATATTATTAGGATTTATTTAATACAAGGATTACTTTTATTTTTATTTGATTATTTTGATTTTAATTTACAATGTCTTTCTTTAATTCCTTTTCATATGTTATGAACTTTACATTCACAATGAGCGAGTAGTTCCCTAACTTGATGGGGAGTTGATTGAAAGGAACCAATTAAGTTGGAAGGCTTGAAAGAAAGATTGTAATTGGGTTATTGTTGGCTTGCCCTCCAGTCACTAATACCAATCCCTTTTAATTAAGTGGGTTGCAACTTGTGAACGGGCATAGCATCCCAACTTGTTTGACTTTTCCTTACCTAGTAAGAGATAACTAAACAGGATAACCTTTTAATATCAATTAATATAGAGAGTAATCCAACAACAGCGGGACTTCCAACTAATCAACTCCCAGTCAAGGCTTTTATTTACATTATTCAAATTCTCCAATTTTATTTCCTGTTTACTCAACTCAAACCTTTTTGAAAACAGCTGATTAATAAAATAGCACACTTTTCTGTAACTCGTTGGGAGACGACCTGGGATTCATACTCCTAGTATTTTAGTTTTAAAATTTTGTGACACCTTTCTAAATTGATAAGTGGAATTCTGGTGAGTTAAGAACTATACTTGCAATGCATATATTTTAATAATTTTTAATTCACTAATTTCAGCCGCATCAGTTGTCAAGAAGGAAGTAACAAGAATATTAGAGGCAGGTATTATCTACCCCATCTCAGACAGTGAATGGGTAAGCCCAGTGCAAGTGGTGCTCAAGAAGTCTGGAGTCACTACAGTGAAGAATGAGCATGGAGAGCTCATAGCAACCAGAGTACAGAATGCCTGAAGGGTCTGCATTGATTACAGGCATCTCAACCAAGCTACCCGTAAGGATCACTACCCTCTTCCCTTCATTGATCAAATGCTGGATCGCCTGTCAGGTAAATCACATTATTGCTTTTTAGATGGTTACATAGGCTATTTCCAGATCATATAGCTCCTGAGGATCAGGAAAAGACTACCTTTACCTGTCCTTTTGGGACTTATGCTTACAAGAGAATGCCCTTTGGCCTGTGCAATGCACCAGCTACTTTCTAAAGGTGCATGATGAGTCTTTTCTCTAATCTTATTGAGGACTGTATGGAGGTTTTTATGGATGATTTTAGCGTTTATGGTGATTCTTTTAACCTTTGCTTGGATAGTTTATCTAGAGTGTTAGATAGATGCGTCAGTACAAACCTTGTATTGAATTTTGAAAAATGTCATTTTATGGTTAAACAAGGAATCGTACATGTTGTGTCTAACACTGGTATTTCTGTAGATCCAGCAAAGGTAGATGTTATATCTAGTTTGCCTTACCCCTCCTCTGTGAGGGAAGTCCGTTCGTTCCTTGGACATGCAGGTTTTTACCGAACATTCATTAATGACTTTAGTAAGGTAGCACTTCCCCTATCCAGACTACTGCAGAAGGATATTGAATTCGAGTTCAGTGAGGATTGCAAACAAGCGTTTGATAAGATGAAAACTACCCTGACTCAAGCTCCAATTGTGAGAGGACCGGACTGGAGCCAGCCATTCGAAATCATGTGCGATGCTTCCAACCATGCAGTAGGAGCAGCGCTGGCTCAGTGTGAAGGTAAGGACCCTTTTATTATTGCTTATGCGTCTAAAACTTTAGACGCCGCTCAGTCCAATTACACTACTACTGAGAAAGAGCTTCTTGCTATTTTTTTTCTCTGGATAAATTTCGAGCCTATTTACTTGGTACGAAGGTAGTAGTGTACTCAGACCATGCAGCTCTAAAGTATTTAGTAGCTAAAAAGGAATCCAAAACAAGGCTTATACATTGGATACTGCTACTACAAGAATTTGATTTAGAAATAAAGGATGGGAGTGGTAACCAGAATATAGTGGCAGATAACTTGAGTCGCCTTGAACACATTAAGGATGACTGCACTCCTATAGCTGATAATTTTCTATTTGATAACCTACAAGCAGTATCTGAGATAATCCCTTGGTATGCACCTAAGCTAATTATCTAGTTAGCCGCACTTTTCTTCCACACTTTACTAAGCACCAAAGAGACAAGCTGAAAAGCGAGTCTAAATATTATATATAGGATGACCCATATTTATGGAGATGTGGCACTGACCAGGTAATTAGAAGGTGTGTACCTCAATCAGAATTCCAGTCCATTTTAGAGGCCTGTCACTCATCTGAGAGTGGAGGACATTTTGGCCCTCAAAGAATAGCTAGAAAAATCTTAGACTGTGGATTCTGGTGGCCCACTCTTTTTAAAGACGCTGCTGAATTTTGTAAATCTTGTCCCCCATGCCAAAGGTTTGGTAATATATCCCAGAGGGATGAAATGCCTCAACAAACTATGCTTTTCTGTAAAATTTTTTATGTTTGGGGTATTGACTTCATGGGTCCATTTCCAAATTCTAATGGCCACCTCTATATATTGTTAGTTGTAGACTATGTTTCTAAATGGGTGGAAGCGATTCCTACCCGTACTGATGATGCTAACACTGTTGTTTCCTTTGTTAGAAACCACATTATCTGTCGCTTTGGATCACCACGAGCAATCGTGAGAGATCAAGGCACCCATTTTTGTAACAGGAAACTAACAGGATTACTGAAGAAGCATGGGATCATTCATAAAATAGCAACAGCCTACCATCCTCAGACTAATAGGCAAGCCGAGGTGTCTAACAGATAGATAAAGCGCATTTTACAGAAGATAGTCAAACCTCATAGAAGAGACTGGAGTACCAGACTACAAGATGCACTCTGGGCATACAGAACAGTATACAAGACAACCATTGGGATGAGTCCTTTCCGCTTAGTCTATGGAAAGGCTTGTCACCTTCCAGTTGAGGTGGAGCACAAAGCTTTTTGGGCAGTAAAGGAATGAAACATGGGATTTGAGAAAGCCGGAGCTGAAAGGAATTTGCAACTGTAAGAATTGGAGAGCCTTCGCCTAGAAGCTTATGAGAACTCAAGACTGTACAAGGAGAAAATGAAGGCTGTACATGATCAACACATCAAGAGAAAGGAGTTCCAACCTGGGGATTTGGTCCTTCTTTACAACTCTAGACTGAGGCTCATGCCAGGCAAACTGCGATCAAGGTGGGAAGGTCCATATAGAGTCGAGAGGGCTAAGCCGTACAGAGTTTTCCATCTAAGTCACCCTTCAAGCTTTGAACTCATCAAGGTTAATGGACATCGTTTGAAGCTCTACCATGGTGAGAAGGCGACCAAAAATAAGGAGTTAGAGATCTTCCTCCTGGAGGATCCCCTCGCAACTGAAAATTGAGCTACTGAAGCATCCAAATTAAGGACGTTAAAGCAAAGTGCTAGTTGGGAGACAACCCACCACGGTATGATCGTTCCTCTTCTTCTCCTTCTCTTCCCTCATCTATAATTCTTCTCCATACTACTGCCTTTATCTTGCACCTCATCTGCATACTGCATTTGCATAAAAAAAATTTTTACGCGACGCAACCGCACCATTGACGCGTCCGCATCGCAGGTGGATCCTAGAATATAAGAAAATGAACAGAGAGTCACGCAGGAGCGTGGCTGGAGGCGTGCCTTTGGCACAAATCATCACACGCGACCGCGTCACTGACGCGTCCCCGTCAAGTGCAACATTAGTCTGGAATTCGACGTAAAAAGGGTGCACGACCGAAAGTTGTGCTAGAGTGGTGCTGGATTAGTGCTGAACGCACAAATTCTTCCCATGCGGACGCATGGCTCACGCATCCGCGTCATATCCTTCTAATGGCCACTCACGCGATCGCATAACCCACGCGATCGCGTCACCCAAAATTTGGCAAAAATAAAAATTCGAATATAGAGTTGTGCGAGTGCGAGGCTGCCCTCGCGCCAGTAGCATAACATGTGTCACGCGTCCGCGTCGATTCACTTAATGCGCATTCGCACGAACGCATCACTCACACGTCCGCGTCGCTTGCACCGCACAGCTTATCCTAATTTTCCACATATCTTATCTTTCTCTTCCCCCAATCCTACATTTTCTTTTCCCTCCCTATTTCTTTCTTCCCCTTTCTTCCTTCTTCCCTCATTCTCACTTTCTACTTTTTCTATCTCTTCCCACCATTATCAAGGTTTTTCTTTTCTTCTTCCCTCATCACTTTTCTATTGTTCTTTCTTTATGTTTTCTTCTTCCTTTCTCTTTCTTTTTACTTTCATTGCCTATGTTTTCTTTTCTTTCCTTTTTTATTGGTGTTGGAAATTTATTTGGTCATTGTGGATTGTTGCAAAATTGTTTGTCAATTATATTTTTAAAGGGTTGCTTGCATGTTCAAATTATTATTTTCATTGGATTAGTTATCATGCATGCTATGTGTTTGTGAAAAAGCCCGTATGGCATCAAGCACTTTTCTACATTATTCTATTCTACTATTCAATGCTTGCTTTTCACAAATTCCCTTTACTATTTTATTAATTAAATTTAATTGTCAATACAAACGTGATAGTTTGTTATGAAATGATGCTTGATCTATGCTACTCATGCCCTTGCCGGCATGCCAATAAACATCTTGCATCCACTTCCCTATCGTGCACTTATTCTATTCCCTTTATTGATCTTTTCACATATTGTCATGACCATGTATTTACTTCATTCATCTTTACCGTGCACTGATTATCACTCATTCAATCCCCTTCCTTGCTCTATCTCTTTGGATTTAACTTACTTTCTCTTCCCTTTTTCAGAATGGCCACTAAGAAAAGCAAAGAGAAAGCTACCCCTAAACCCACAACAAGGAAAGGAACGAAGAAAGCATTAGTGGCAGAGCCTTCTTCAACTGTAGTCAAGCCCTCAACAAAAAGAATTAAAAGGATTATCAAGGTTGATGAAAAGAAGAGAGCCTTCCCAGCAAAGGACATTGCATGATTTCCAAATCGCTATTGTGAGCAGATGTTTCCTATTTTGGCAGCTCGAAATTACAACAATGAACACCTTCTTATCCTTCCACCTTGTATTGCTAAATTTGTTGAGCCACAAATTGCACAAAGACATTGGGATTCTTACAGAGACAGCCACGACAGGTTAATCTTTCTTGGGTTGTTGAGTTCTACTCCAACTTCCACCTGCCGACTCTGCAGTCCGTTTATTTATGCCAGAAGTAAGTCCCCATTACAGAAGAGGCCATACAGCAAGCCTTAGATCTTCCCCCTGCTCCAGAAGGATTGGACGCTTTTTAGAAAGCCGCCATCAAATGCCATGTGTACACCTTTGACTAGGACACTGTTCTCAGAGTTATCGCTCAACATGGCAGCAAATGGATCTTCGGATACCATCGTTCCCATCCTAAGGGAATCTTGGCTCCCGCACTTACCTTAGAGGCTCACGTATGGGCACAGATTATGTCCCATTACGTCTTCTCGAGTACTCACGAGTCCTCCTTCACCGCAGATATGGCCGTTCTACTATGGTGCATCCTCACGGACCAGCCTCTAAATTTACCGAGACATATCCAAAATACTATGGAACACGTGCAGATCGCGGGCAACCTACCTTCCCCCGCCTTGGTCTCTGATCTTATCTCAGCAGCCGGAGTATCCTACAGAGCTGGAGACACCAAAGCCATTCTTCCACGGGATGATCAGTATGTCCCTAACGGGAGATATCTCAGGCTACAACTTGCCACTACCAGCCAGTCCACAGAGGATGCTGCACCTCCTCCACCATCTACTAGTCAGCTGCTGCACCAAATACTGAAGCGATTGGACCAACAAGAAAAGAAAGCAAAGCTTCGAGAATGCCGCAACCACCACCGTTTCAAACACCTCAAGGGCTCCTCACAGGCAATCACAGACCTGACGATGACCTAGGCACTCTGGACTCCACTTCTTTCACCAGCATTGGGAGCCATGACGGTCCCGACTGTGGAGACACTGCCACCAGCCCACCATTGTTCCTGACAGACGGCACCGAGGATGGTGCAAATCCTTAAGTGTGGGGAGGTCGGTCAGTACCTGACTTCTGGAGGTAATTTTTCTTCCCTAAACACCAATAAATTAGGATATTTAGTTAGTTTTTCTTTCTTTTATAGAATAGGATAAATTACATAGAAATAGATTATTTGCATGCATGTTCTACTTGATTGAAAAGACAATAAGTTTCTTCTAAGCATCTATTTTTTTGGAAAAAAAATTCCACTAATTTTAATTAAAACTCTTATGTTAAATTTGCTTGAATTTGTATTTGGATCATGAATTTTAAAGCTAAAGAACACAGGATGAGCGGATAATTTATACGCTTTTTGGCATTGTTTTTAGGTAGTTTTTAGTAAGTTCAAGCTACTTTTAGGGATGTTTTCATT
>NC_029777.3:40851395-40855349 GCF_000817695.3 Arachis duranensis | reverse complement strand
GAAGGCTGACAAAAGGACTGCTGATGCTGTTGGAATCTGACCTCCCTGTACTCAAAATTGATTTTCTGGAGCTACAGAACTTCAAATGGCGCGCTCTTAACGGCGTTGGAAAGTAGACATCCATAGCTTTCCAGAAATATATAATAGTCTATACTTTATTCGGAAATTGACGACGTAAATTGGCGTTGAACGCCAAGTACATGCTGCTGTCTGGAGTTAAACGCCAGAAACACGTCATGATCCGGAGTTGAACGCCCAAAACACGTTATAACTTGGAGTTCAACTCCAGGAAAAGCCTCAGCTCATGGATAGATCAAGCTCAGCCCAAGCATACACCAAGTGGGCCCCGGAAGTGGATTTATGCATCAATTACTTACTCATGTAAACCCTAGTAGCTAGTTTAGTATAAATAGGATAAGTTACTATTGTATTAGACGTCTTATCTTTTGATCACTTTAGATCTAAGGAACATCTGGGGGCGCATAGTCCTTAGACCATGGGGGCTGGCCATTCGGCCATGCCTGAACCTTTCACTTATGTATTTTCAACGGTGGAGTTTCTGCACACCATAGATTAAGGGTATGGAGCTCTGCTGTACCTCAAGTTTCAATACAATTACTACTACTTTCTATTCAATTCTCTTTTATTCTTATTCCAAGATATACGTTTCACAACACTTTGATGAATGTGATGATCCGTGACACTCATCATCATTCTCACCTATGAACGCGCGTGACTGACAACCACTTTCGTTCTACCTTAGGCCGGGCGCATATCTCTTAGATTCCCCAACAGAATCTTCGTGGTATAAGCTAGATAGATGGCGGCATTCATGGGGATCCGGAAAGTCTAACCTTGTCTGTGGTATTCCGAGTAGGATCCTGGGAATCCGGAAAGTCTAACCTTGTCCATAGTATTCCGAGTAGGATTCTGGTATTGAATGACTGTGACGAGCTTCAAACTCCTGAAGGCTGGGCGTGATGACAAACGCAAAAGAATCAATGGATTCTACTCCAACCAGATTGAGAACCGACAGATGATTACCGTGCTGTGACAGAGCATTTGGACCATTTTCACTGAGAGGATGGGATGTAGCTATCATCAAGGGTGATGCCTCTAGACGATTAGCCGTGCATTGACAGCGCATAGGACCATTTTCCCGAGAGGATTAAAAGTAGCCATTGATGATGGTGATGCCCTACATACAGCTTGCCATGGAAAGGAGTAAGAAGGACTGGATGAATGTAAAAAGAAAGTAGAAATACAAGAGGAGCACAGCATCTCCATACGCCTATCTGAAATTTCCACTATTGATTTACATAAGTATTTCTATCCCTTTTTATTTTATTTATCTTTATTTATCCAATCTAATCACATTTGACTTTATGAATCCACTTAATTGGGATTTGCAAGGTGACCATAGCTTCCTTCATACCAACAATCTCTGTGGGATCGACCCTTACTCACGTAAGGTATTACTTGGATGACCCAGTACACTTGCTGGTTAAGTTGAACGGAGTTGTGAAAAGAAAGTGCTGAGTTAGTTTTTTTAGGCACATGCCAAAGAGCCATTATTGTTGATCACAATTTCGTCCACCAAGTTTTTGGCGCCGTTGCCGGGAATTGTTCGAGTATGGACAACTGACGGTTCATCTTGTTGCTCAGATTAGGTAATTTTCTTTTCAAAAATCTTTTACAAAAATTTTCTTTTCTTTTTCGTTTTTCCTAACTTTATTTTCGAAAAAAAATTTAATAAAAATACAAAAAAATCATAAAATCATAAAAACCAAAAATATTTTGTATTGTTTGAGTCTTGAGTCAATTTTTAAGTTTGGTGTCAATTGCATGTTTTTAAAATTTATGCATTATTTTTTTCGAAAATCTCATGCATTCATAGTGTTCTTCATGATCTTCAAGTTGTTCTTGACAAGTCTTCTTGTTTGATCTTGATGATTTCTCGTTTTGTGTTGTTTGTTGTTTTTCATATGCATTTTTTGTTTGTTAGTGTCCATGCATTAAAGATTTCTAAGTTTGGTGTCTTGCATGTTTTCTTTGCATAAAAAATTTTTCAAAATTATGTTCTTGATGTTCATCATGATCTTCAAAGTGTTCTTGGTGTTCATCTTGACATTCATAGTGTTCTTGCATGCATCTTGTGTTTTGATCCAAAATTTTTATGTTTTGGGTCATATTTGTGTTTTTCTCTTTCATCATTAAAAATTTAAAAATCAAAAAAATATCTTTTCCTTATTTTTCTCATAATTTTCGAAAATTTGAGTTGACTTAGTCAAAAAGTTTTCAAAATTAGTTGTTTCTTACAAGTCAAGTCAAATTTTCAATTTTAAAAATCTTATCTTTTCAAAATCTTTTTCAAAAATCATATCTTTTCCAATTTTTCCTCTTTTTCGAAAATTTCAAAAATATTTTTCAAAATATTTTCAAAATCTTTTTCTTGTCTTTATATCAAATTTTCGAAATTACACTAACATTTAATGTGATTGATTCAAAAATTTGAAGTTTGTTACTTTCTTGTTAAGAAAGGTTCAATCTTTAAATTCTAAAATCATATCTTTTAGTTTCTTGTTAGTTAAGTAATTTTAAAAATTAAATCTTTTTCAAACATATCCTTTTATCTTTTATCTTATCTTTTTCAAAAATTTTATCTTTTTTTTTAAATTTTGATTTCAAAATATCTTATCTAACTTCTTATCTTCTTATCTTTTCAAATTTGATTTTAATATCTTTTTCAACAAACTAATTAACTTTTTGTTTGTTTCTTATCTTTTTCAAAACCACCTAACTACTCGTTTCCTCTCTAATTTTCGAAAATATCTCACCCCTTTTTCAAAAATTCTTTTTAATTATCTAATTGTTTCATGTTTTAATTTTAATGACATCTTATCTCTAATTTTCGAAATTGCTAACCTTTTTTTTTCTAAAAATTATTTTGGAAATTCTCCCTCTCTTTTCTTATTCTACTTAATTATTTAATTACTAACACTTCTCTTCACCTCTCTCCATCTAAATATCCGAACCCACTCTTCTACATTCTTCTCCCCTTTCTTTTTCTACTAACATAAAGGAATCTCTATACTGTGACATAGAGGATTCCTCTTCTTTTTTTGTTTTCTTCTCTTTCATATGAGCAGGAACAGGAAAAAAGGCACTCTTGTTGAAATTGATCCGGAACCTGAAAGGACTTTGAAAAGGAAACTAAGAGAAACTAAATTACAACAATCCAGAAACAACCTTTCAGAAATTTTCGAACAAGAGAAGGAGATGGCAGCCGAAAATAATAATAATGCAAGGAGAATGCTTGGTGACTTCACAAAGCCAACGTCCAAATTTGATGGAAGAATCATCTCCATTCCTGTCATTGGAGCCAATAATTTTGAGCTTAAGCCTCAACTAGTTGCTTTAATGCAACAAAACTGCAAGTTTTATGGACTTCCATCTAAAGATCCTTATCAGTTTTTAACTGAGTTCTTGCAGATCTGTGAGACTGTAAAGACGAATGGAGTTGATCCTGAAGTCTACAGATCCTGAAGTCTACAGACTCATGCTTTTCCCTTTTGCTGTAAGAGACAGAGCTAGAATATGGTTGGATTCAAAACCTAAGGATAGCCTGGACTCCTGGAATAAGCTGGTCACTGCCTTCTTGGATAAATTCTTTCCTCCTCAAAAGCTGAGCAAGCTGAGAGTGGATGTTCAAACCTTCAAACAAAAAAATGGTGAATCCCTCTATGAAGCTTGGGAAAGATACAAGCAGTTGACCAAAAGGTGTCCATCTGACATGTTTTCAGAATGGACCATATTAGATATATTCTATTATGGTCTATCTGAATTTTCGAAAATGTCATTGGATCATTCTGCAGGTGGATCAATTCACCTAAAGAAAACGCCTGAAGAGGCTCAAGAACTCATTGACATGGTTGCAAACAACCAATTCATGTA
>NC_029777.3:40850939-40851215 GCF_000817695.3 Arachis duranensis | reverse complement strand
AAACAAAACACTTCTAATTTAGCCAATCTAGTCTCTGATCTGTCAAAGGCCACTTTCAGTTTCATGAGTGAAACAAGATCCTCCATCAGAAATCTAGAGGCACAAGTGGGCCAGCTGAGTAAGAAAGTCATTGAAACTCCTTCCAGTATTCTCCCAAGAAATACAGAAGAGAATCCAAAAGGAGAGTGCAAGGCAATTGATATAATCAATATGGCCGAATGCACAAGGGAGGAGGAGGACGAAAATCCTAGTGAGGAAGACCTCCTGGGACGTCCC
>NC_029777.3:40848548-40850639 GCF_000817695.3 Arachis duranensis | reverse complement strand
GACAAGATCCTGGCAAGTTCTTAATACCTTGTACCATAGGCACCATGACCTTTGATAAAGCTCTTTGTGATCTGGGGTCAGGGATAAATCTTATGCCACTCTCTGTAATGGAGAAGCTGGGAATCATTGAGGTACAACCTGCCTTGTTCTCATTATAATTGGCAGACAAGTCATTGAGACAAGCTTATGGAATAGTAGAGGACGTGTTAGTAAAGGTTGAAGGCCTTTACATCCCTTCTGATTTCATAATCTTAGACACTAGGAAGGAAGAGGATGAATGCATCATCCTTGGAAGACCTTTCCTAGCCACAGCAGGAGCTATGATAGATGTCAACAGAGGTGAATTAGTCCTTCAATTGAATGGGGACTACCTTGTGTTTAAGGCACATGGCCATCCCTCTGAGATAAAAGAGAGTAAGCATGAAGAGCTTCTCTCAGTTCAGAGTCAAGAAGAGCCCCCACAGTCAAACTCTAAGTTTGGTGTTGGGAGGCCACAACCAAACTCTAAGTTTGGTGTTAAGACCCCATATCCAAACTCTAAGTTTGGTGTTGGGACTATAGAACATTGACCTGATCACCTTGTGGCTCCATGAGAGCCACTATCAAGCTATTGACATTAAAGAAGCGCTTGTTGGGAGGCAACCTAATTTTATTTATCTAATTTTTATTTCATTTTATTTTATTGTTATTTTGTGTCTTATTAGATACATGATCATGAGGAGTCACGAAAAAACATAAAAATTAAAAACAGAATCAAAAATAGCAGAAGAAAAATCACACCCTGGAGGAAGCACAAGCTGGCGTTCAACGCCAGAACAGAGCATGAATCTGGCGCTGAACGCCAGAAACAAGCAACATCCTGGCGTTTGAACACCAGGAATGTGCCTAGAAGAAAAGCTGGCGCTGAATGCCAGTAACAAGCATGAAACTGGCGTTCAACGCCAGAAACATGCTTTACATGGGCGTTGAACGCCCAGAACATGCACCACTCGGCGTTTAAACGCCAGAATGGTGTGCAAAGGCATTTTACATGCCTATTTGGTGCATGGATGGAATTCCTTGACACCTCAGGATCTGTGGACCCCACAGGATCACCTCAGGATCTGTGGACCCCACAGGATCCCCACCTACTATATTCCCACCTTAACTCCTAATCCTATTTTCCTCTTCCCCATATCACACTTCCCAAAAACCCTTCACCAATCACCTCAATCTCTCTTCCCAATCACCTATTCACCACTCACATCCATCCACTCTTCCCCATAAACCCCACCTACCTTCAAAATTCAAAAACATTTTCCCACCCAATCCCACCCTAAATAGCCGAACCTACCCTCTCCTCTCTCCCTATATATACCCTTCCTTTCTACTTCATTTTCACACAATACTACCCCCTCTACTATACCTTGGCCGAATCTATCTCCCCTCCCTCTCCTCCATTTTCTTCTTCTTCTTCTTCTCCTCTTTCTTCTCTTGCTCGAGGGCGAGCAATATTTTAAGTTTGGTGTGGTAAAAGCATAAGCTTTTTATTTTTCCATTACCATCAATGGCACCTAAGACCGGAGAATCCTCTAGAAAAGGAAAAGGGAAGACAAAAGCTTACACCTCCGAGTCATGGGAGATGGAAAGATTCATCTCCAAGAGCCATCAAGACCACTTCTATGATGTTGTGGCAAAGAAGAAGGTGATCCCTGAGGTCCCTTTCAAGCTCAAGAAAAATGAGTATCCGGAGATCCGACATGAAATCCGAAGAAGAGGTTGGGAAGTCCTAACCAACCCCATGCAACAAGTCAGAATCTTAATGGTCCAAGAGTTCTATGCCAATGCATGGATCACTAGGAACCATGATCAAAGTATGAACCCGAGTCCAAAGAATTATCTCACAATGGTTCGAGGGAAATACTTAGATTTTAGTCCGAAAAATGTGAGGTTGGCGTTCCTCTTGCCCATGATGCAAAGAGATGAACGCCCCTACACTAGAAGGGTCAACTTTAATCAAAGGTTGGACCAAGTCCTTACGGACATATGTGTGAAAGGAGCTCAATGGAAAAGAGACTCAAAAGGCAAGCCAGTTCAACTAAGAAAACTGGA
>NC_029777.3:40847329-40848489 GCF_000817695.3 Arachis duranensis | reverse complement strand
CTTATTTTCCATCTATGTTACTCAGCTGGAGTTATTATAGAAGGAGACATCTCCATTGAAGAGGATAAGCCCATCACCAAGAAGAGGATGGAGCAAGCAAGAGAGACCCTCCACGGATCTCAAGGGATGTATGAGGAAGCTCATCATCAAGAAATTCCTGAGATGCCTCAAGGGATGCACTTTCCTCCCAATAACTATTGGGAACAACTCAACACTTCCTTAGAAGATTTGAGCTACAATGTGGAACAATTAAGGGTGGAACATCATGAGCACTCCATCATTCTCCAAGAAATAAGAGAAGATCAAAGAGCAATGAGGGAGGAGCAACAAAGGCAAGGAAGGGACATAGAAGAGCTTAAGAACATTGTTGGTCCTTCAAGAAGAAGACGCCATTAAAGGTGGATTCATTCCTTGTTCTTATTTCTTTCTGTTTTTTCGGTTTTTATGTTGTGATTTATCTATGTTTTGTGTCTCTACTTCATGATCATTAGTGTGTAATAACCATGTCTTAAAGCTATGAATAAAATCCATTAATCCTTCACCTCTCTTAAATGAAAAATGTTTTAATTCAAAAGAACAAGAAGTACATGAATTTCGAATTCATCTTCAAAAGAACAAGAAGTACATGAATTTCAAATTTATCCTTGAATTTAATTTAATTATATTGATGTGGTGGCAATACTTTTTGTTTTCTGAATGAATGCTTGAACAGTGCATATTTTTGATCTTGTTGTTTATGAGTGTTAAAATTGTTGGCTCTTGAAAGAATGATGAACAAGAGAAATGTTATTGACAATCTGAAAAATCATGAAATTGATTATTGAAGTAAGAAAAAGCAGTGAAAAACAAAAGCTTGCGAAAAAATAGAAAAAAAAATTGGCAAAAAAAATAGCAAAGAAAAAGAAAAAGCAAGCAGAAAAAGCCAATAGCCCTTAAAACCAAAAGGCAAGGGTAAAAAGGATCCAAGGCTTTGAGCATCAATGGATAGGAGGGCCCAAGGAAATTAAATCCAGGCCTAATGATGGGTAAATTTTGGTTGAAAAAATGAATTTCTCCCAAAACAACACCGATCTAACCGGCAAGTGCACCGGGTCGCATCAAGTAATAAAAACTCACGGGAGTGAGGTCGATCCCACAGGGATTGAAGGATTGAGCAATTT
>NC_029777.3:40846040-40847264 GCF_000817695.3 Arachis duranensis | reverse complement strand
TTCTCTTCTTTTTATCCTATTTGATTTTCAGTTGCTTGGGGACAAGCAACAATTTAAGTTTGGTGTTGTGATGAGCGGATAATTTATACGCTTTTTGGCATTATTTTTAGGTAGTTTTTAGTAAGTTCAAGCTACTTTTAGGGATATTTTCATTAGTTTTATGTTAAATTCACATTTCTGGACTTTACTATGAGTTTGTGTGTTTTTCTGTAATTTCTGGTTGAAATTGAGGGACTTGAGCAAAACTCTGAAAGAAGGCTGACAAAAGGACTGCTGATGCTGTTGGAATCTGACCTCCCTGCACTCAAAATAGATTTTCTGGAGCTACAGAACTCCAAATGGCGCGCTCTCAACGGCGTTGGAAAGTATACATTCAGAGCTTTCCAGCAATATATAATAGTCTATACTTTATTTGGAAATTGATGACGTAAATTGGCGTTGAATGCCAAGTACATGCTGCTGTCTCGAGTTAAACGCCAGAAACACGTCATTATCCGGAGTTGAACGCCCAAAATATGTTATAACTTGGAGTTCAACTCCAAGAAAAGCCTCAGCTCGTGGATAGATCAAGCTCAGCCCAAGCATACACCAAGTGGGCCCCAGAAGTGGATTTATGCATCAATTACTTACTCATGTAAACCCTAGTAGCTAGTCTAGTATAAATAGGATAAGTTACTATTGTATTAATCTTTTGATCACTTTAGATCTAAGGAACATCTGGGGGCGCATAGTCCTTAGACCATGGGGGCTGGCCATTCGGCCATGCCTGAACCTTTCACTTATGTATTTTCAACGATAGAGTTTCTGTACATCATAGATTAAGGGTGTGAAGCTCTGTTGTACCTCAAGTTTCAATACAATTACTATTACTTTCTATTCAATTCTCTTTTATTCTTATTCCAAGATATACGTTGCACAACATTTTGATGAATGTCTTGATCCGTGACACTCATCATCATTCTCACCTATGAACGCGCGTGACTAACAACCACTTTCGTTCTACCTTAGGCCGGGCGCATATCTCTTAGATTCTCCAACAGAATCTTTGTGGTATAAGCTAGATAGATGGCGGCATTCATGGGGATCCAGAAAGTCTAACCTTGTCTGTGGTATTCCGAGTAGGATCCTGGGAATCCGGAAAGTCTAACCTTGTCCGTGGTATTCCGAGTAGGATTCCGGTATTGAATGATTGTGACGAGCTTCAAACTCCTGAAGGCTGGGCGT
>NC_029777.3:40837110-40845882 GCF_000817695.3 Arachis duranensis | reverse complement strand
ATCCAGACGATTAGCCGTGCAGTGACAGCGCATAGGACCATTTTCCCGAGAGGATTAAAAGTAGCCATTGATGATGGTGATGCCCTACATACAGCTTGCCATGGAAAGGAGTAAGAAGGACTGGATGAATGTAATAAGAAAGTAGAAATACAAGAGGAGCACAGCATCTCCATACGCCTATCTGAAATTCTCACTATTAATTTACATAAGTATTTCTATCCCTTTTTATTTTATTTATCTTTATTTATCCAATCTAATCACATTTGACTTTATGAATCCACTTAACTGGGATTTGCAAGGTGACCATAGCTTGCTTCATACCAACAGTCTCTGTGGGATCGACCCTTACTCACGTAAGGTATTACTTGGATGACCCAGTACACTTGCTGGTTAAGTTGAACGGAGTTGTGAAAAGAAAGTGCTGAGTTAATTTTTTTAGTCACATGCCAAAGAGCCATTATTGTTGATCACAATTTTGTCCACCAACACACAACCTGTGAGAATTGAGCCTTTATTAATGGTTACATTATTTAACCATATTTGTTTTATTCTTGTGTGTTTACTTCTCTATGATTGTAACCTATATTTTGTTCCATCCGATATGTCCAATGTTTGGTATATTTATATGCTGCATATGATTGAGGCCATTAATTGTTTAGCTCACTTATCCAAATTAAGCCTACCCTTTCAATTACCTTTGTTAGCCTCTTTGAGCCTTTAAATCCCATTTGTTTTATAATTTACCACATTACTAGCCTTAAGCGGAAAAACAATTACATACCCCAATTTGAATCTTTGGTTAGCTTAAGATAGAATTGTGTGTGCTAATTAAGTATGGGAAATTGTGGGAACAAAAGATAATAAGGGGATATGTCATGATAATATAATGGGAATTTGGACACCTACTCATGTGAAACTATAAAAATCAAAAAATCTATGTGCATTGATAAGCTATGTTGATTTTGAAAATAAATAAATAAATATATATATATGTATATATACATATATATATATATATATATATATTCAATAAATAAATAAGGGGACAAAAATTACCCCAATGTTGAGTTAAGAATCCAAAGGTCAATGCATGTATGATAAAATTAAAATAAATAGTTGATACATGAGTATGGAATGTGAAAGAGAATTCTGGGTAGCTAGGTATGAACTCCATAGTTATACAAAATATATAGGTTATGTTAGAGCTTGAGTTAATTAAAGATTCAATTTATAAGCTCACTTACCCATATATGTATCCTTACCCTTACCTTGGCCCCATTACAACCCTGAAAAGACCTCATGATGTTGCATTGGTATATTAAATGTTGTTGATTAGTTAGGAGAAGAAAAAATTTAGGGAGCATGATTAGAGAAGGATAGAGTGATTACCATATACACTGAAGAGATTAGAATATACATACATCATCAGTGAGGGTTCAATGCTTAAAATTTTATGTTCCCTGCTTTCATGAGCTACCTTCTTGCATTTTTATCTATTCTTACTGTATGAGAATTGAATTAGTGGAGCTTGATTTGTAATTGTTTTGAAGAGCTTATTTATTCTTAATCAAGTGGACAAGAATCATATAGTTGCATTCACATATATAGGTTGCATTGCATTACATGAGTTTTTACATGTTCCTACTCATTTATTCTATCTCCTTCAACTAAGCATGAGGACATGCTAATGTTTAAGTGTGGGGAGGTTGATAAACCACTATTTTATGGTTTATAATGTGTTTAATTGTGTGGTTTTATCATGATCTTTACCCACTTATTCATATAATTAGCATGCATTTATATTTCCTTCCTAAAATTATTACATGATTGAAAACTTACTTCCTAGAGACTTTTACTTAGGTATTTTAATTCTCCTTTTTCCCATTCGATGTCGTGATCTGTGTGTTAAGTGTTTCAGGCTTTATAGGGCATGAATGAATTGGAGATTGGAATGGAAGTTTGCAAAAATGGAAGGAATACAAGAAATTAAGGAGATGACCAACGCGGAGTGACGCGGCCGCATGGCTCACGCGACCGCCCGAAAGAGAGGAAATCGCAGTGACGCGGCCGCAAAGCTCACGCGACCGCGCGGATTGGAAAAGCATAAGTGATGCGGAGGCATGGACGACGCGCCCACATGGGAAAGCAAAACCCTGAATGACGCGTCCGCATGAATGACGCGACCGCGTGGCGTGCGCGATCTGCAGTATTTCAGAAGTCGTTGGCAGAGTTTCTGGGCCGGATTTCAACCCAATTTTTGGCCCAGAAACACAGACTAGAGCTAGGGAACATGCAGAAACAAAGAGACACAATTCATTCTGCATAATTTTTTGTTTTAGATCTGGATTTACTTCTCCCCTAGGTTTTTCACTCACTTGAGCATTCATAATTAGGATTGGAAGATTTTGGCTTTAGCTTTTGAGAAGAGTCTACTTCCGGTACTAGTCATCTTATTTTGTTATTTACTTTTTATATTTGTTCTTCCATATTCTTAATCCCTCTAGAGTTGACTTTGGATTATTTCTACAAGTTATTAATATAGACTATTTTTATTTTCAATTAATCCTTTTATTATTATTGATCATGTCTTCTTTTAATTTCACCATTAATCTGTGAATTTTATAATTATGATGAGTGAGTAGTTCCATGACTTGATTGGGGGATGATTGAAAGGAACCCTTGAGTTGAGCTATTCAATAGAGAAATTATAATTGGGTTTATTGTTGAATCACCCTCTAATCATTAACTCTAGTCCTTCCCAAGGGAGAGGATTAGGACTTATGACTAGAAACAAATTTTCAACTTGCTTGACTTTCCTTTACCTAGTAAGGGTTAACTAAGCAGAGTAACTTCCAATTATTAATTAATCTTGAGAGTATTTCAACAAGAATAGGGCTTCCAACTAATCTACCCCCAATCAAGGCCTTTATTTAAAATAAATTAAATTCTCTGATTTAAATTTCTGTTTATCAACTCAACCATTTTTTGAAAACACCCAATTGATGAAATAGCATATCTCTCTGCAACTCGTTGGGAGACGACCTGGGATTCATACTCCCAGTATTTTAATTTTCAATATTGTGACAACCCCTTTTAAATTGATAAGTGGATTTTTGGCTGGTTAAGGACTGTAATTGCAATGTGTCCCTTTTAATAAATTCTTAACTTGCCAATTTCTGCCATGTCACATGTGCATACAAGTATTGGAAGGCTAGTATGATTAATTGTTGCTCAATTGCATTAGAATTTATTTAATTGAAGTTTTCATCTCGTACATTTTGTGAAATCTTTGGAAATCATGAAAACCTTGAAGGAAGCAAATGCAAATAAGGCAAGAAAGAAAAAGGGGAAGAATGAGAAAGCTGAAGGCTCTGAGTACCAATGACAATTTCATTGTTAAGTACTTGTGGTGTTTATGTATCAAGCAAAAAGCTTGGAAACAAAACACTTAGAGTCAAGGTTAGGCTCAAAGTGCAAATGCACTCCCTCAAAGCTCAAGGCTCTGAGCAACAATGATTAGAGAGTCAAGAAAAGAAACAAATGAGCTTAATAAAGTCTTCTAATTAAATGCTTGTGGCTCTTATGTATCAAGTGGTAATACTTGAAAACAAAGCATTTAGAGTCGTAGCTTTGTTATCAACTCATGGGGCAAAGCACCCAAAAAGAGAAGCTAATAAGAAAATGAAAAACTTGTTTCAAGGAAGAAATATAAGGAAAATATTTCATAAAATGAGCTAGATAGAAGCATCAATCATTTATATTTCTTTTGTGATTGTAGCATGCATAGAAAACTAGCCTACCATGAACATTAACTTGCTATTCTTCTTACCTTGGATTGTCAATCCTTATTGCATGATTCTTTTCTTGCTTGGGGACAAGCAATGTTTAAGTTTGGTGTTGTGATGACATGTCATCATGTCATGTTTTTCTATGTTTTTTCATACAAAAATTTGATGATTAGTGCTTAAATATTGCATTCTTTTGTGCTTAAATGGTATATTTTCTTGATCTTTTGATTTTATAAATTTTTGTAGGAAATAAGTTGAAAAAGAAGAAAAATAGCACAAAATAAGCTAAAAAGAAGAAAAGAAGAATTTTAGGGCACACTTTGAAGTTTGATCACGCTTTGGAACTTTAGGCCACGCTTTTAAAAGCGTGGCCCATGACCATGGAGCCTTAACATTAGCATCATGAATTATCATGCATGCATGCATTTAATGACCGAACCAATAATGAAAGCATGCATGAAATACATGAAACGTTAATTAATTAAGCCAATAAATGCCATGTCCAGTGAAAGCATGCAAACTTTAATTTCTAATGCAATTATCGTGAATGTACTAAGCATTATTAATTAAAGCCATGCATTACAATTGGCAAATGAGTGCTTTATTGTTAATGCATTAAGCTTTATTAAAGTAAATGCAAGCATGCATGTAACGTTGCAATATGAAGCAAGGGAGCGTCCAAGTAAGCCAAAGCTAGTAGCGCTGCGTTGGCTTTAATAACCGAGCGCTACATCATTGATAGGCCAAGGAAAAGCAACGCGCACCAAGGGAGCCAAAGATCCAAGGCATCAGCGCTCAAAGAGAGAGCGCTAAGTTAACTTAGTTAACTTTATCATGCGGCTCATTAAGGAAAATCATGGCGCAGCACACAAAATGCAGTCACCAAGGCTCGAACCAAGCACATATGGGAGCTCCCTCCAAATCAAAAGAGGCGCTGCGCTTTCTCTTTTAACTGAGCGCTACAATTGAACATTGCACAAGCCTGGAACCAGCAATATTGAATGCTGCACTGCCTTAGTTAACCGAGCACTCTCCTGGAAGGTTTCCACACACCAAACCAACTTGAACCAAGCAACCTTGACCCATGCCTCCAAACCAATTAAACCAAGGCCATCCAGATCCACTCTTCTTCAAATCCAAAACAAGCAAAGCCCATTATCATCATTCAAAGGAACAAGAGATAGTTAGAATAGGAATTTCGTTTAATTTAACTTATTTTTAATTTCATTTTCATTTCCATATTTGTAAAAAGCCTATATAAGGCATCATTTTCATTTTTGTAGGAAGGTTGGCTCCAATAGGGAGCAGTAGGAGTAGAATAAAGAGCTCTTTTTAGTTTTCCTTTTTGAATTTGAGAATTGAAAGATCAAATCCGAGTTCTACTTTCTATTTCATTTCATCTCTTCTGCAATTTCACTTTCAATCTCTACGATTCTCTTCTGCAATTTCAACTTCTACATTCCTCTGCTACAATTTCCTTTGCTGCAAGTTTACAATTCAATTTACATTGAGCTTGATTTTGATCTTTTGTTCTCATTGCTTTCTGTTCTCATTGCTTCCAATTTACTTTCATGCAATTTTAATCTTCCACAAATTTTCCTTTCTGAAATTTTACATGAGTTTGCTGTGAGCTTGATTTACATTTCTAAGCAATTTAAATTTCCATGTACCTCAATTCCCTTTTCTGTGATGCAATTTACTTTCCTTGTCATTTAAGATTCTATCATTTGTTCTAAGCTTTGATTTATTTCCTCTTTAATTTCCAGCATCCAATCCCCTTTACGTTTACTTCAAATTTATATTTCTTGTCATTTAAGCTTCTGAGATTACTTTTCTTGCTCTTTAAGCTTTTGTCCAATTTTGCTTTCTGCACTTTATAATTCCTTATCATTTACATTCTGTTGTTCAATTTCACACAATCCATTACTGTTAGCTTGACTAAACTAATCACCCACTAAAGTTGCTTGATCCATCAATCCCTGTGGGATCGACCTCACTCTTGTGAGTTATTACTACTTGATGTGACCCGGTACACTTGCCGGTGAGTTTAGTGTTGGAATCTGATTTTCCACCCATCAGGAGGCATATCATTTTTCAGATATGCATCATCCTTATTAAAATTATGAAAGGAACTCCACCACTTCTAATGTTTGTGCTCTTTTCCTTTACTCGGTTCTCCTTTTTTCTTTGGTTCCTGCTTCTTCTTCTTTCTTTGTTCCACTTGTTCTTCAAATAGGTCTAAGGAGAACCGAGATTGGTTCACTTGGTCCCATAGTCCAACATCTTGTAATGCTTTCTCCATTCTCTCTAAATCTTCTAGCCTTTTCCCTTTGTGCTGCTCCTAGTTCAGGCCACTCCTAATATGGCTTGATCTCTTGGTTGACCACTGGCATACCGCAGACTAAGTAGTTTAGCTTTGATTGAGTGTCTATGTCATATTCCATTCGGTCTACCTACCTAGCCTCTCCAGCTGTGTGATAGATGTTCTTCCATTGATGATGATCTTGAATGTACTTTTCCTGCCTAGCTTGTTGTTGGAACAGGTTGTTAAACGATTCTTGAAATTGAGCTGCTTGTTCCCTTTCTTGATCCAAAGATCTTGCTTGGAATTCTCTCTGCTGATCCATCATCATGAGCTGGAAGTTTTCTTGGATTTCCATCATTTGTCGCTGCCAATTCTCTTGCTGCTCTCGATCTCTCAAGTATTACTCTTGTTGTTGTTCTTGTGCCCTTATATACTGCCGCCATATCTCTTCGACTACACTCTGAATTTGGCTTAAATCCATTATGTTGGAAGCTTGTTCTTCTTCCAATTGTGACTTAGAGACTTGTCCTTCTTCTAATTGTGGCCTCCTTCTTCTTCTTTGATGTCTTTCCGCATCCAATTTGTGTCTGAATTTTCAAAAAGCACCCATGCTCTATTACACAACAGTAATATGGTGCTTGGATAAGCAAGTCTGGCTGACTTGCTGCTACTTTCTGCCATCTCTTGGATGCTATCTGCAATAAGTTGAGGGACATTTATTTCTCCTCCCTTGAGTATGCAGTGCACCATGATTGCCCTTCTTATAGTAACTTTCGGGGGGTTTCCATTGGGGAGGATTAATCTCCTCACTATTTCATACCAACCTTTGGCCTCAGGTGAGAGATCCATTCTCCTTAAGTGACACGGTTCTCCTTTTGAATCTCTCACCCAGTCTCTGCCATCCAAACATATATCATTTATGAGCTCATCAGGGTCATTCTCACCATTTGTTCTTTCATCAAAACTAGGTTCTCTGAAAGGTATCACTCTTATTTGCAGAACCCGCATGATTGTGGCTGGATTAAAGTCCACTTCTACTCCCCTGATATAGCTTTTATAGGGGAATTCAGTTTTGCTTTGTCTTACTGCATTTGCATAGAACTCCCGTACCATAGTAGCACTTATGTCTGTGAGGGGTTCACAGAGGAGTTTCCATCTTCACTTCTCAATAATTTGCCTCATGATAGGATACTCACCATCCTTCATTCTAAATATGACTTCTGGGATTATTTTTTTCTCCTCTATCCACCCATGATATTGTGATTCATAAAACTGAGATTTAAATCTCTTGCTATGATAGGTGGGTGGTTCAGCTTCAACTGGTTGCTTTCCTTTTCTCCTTCTGGAACTTGATGAAGCCATTGGAATTAAAAGGGGGTGTGACAAAAGAAATGATGAGTGTAGTCCGGCTTAGGGTGATAGAAAGAGAAAGAATGGCCACATTGTGATGTTCTTGGTTGAAAGAGAATAGATGTGGATTGTCTGGGCAAATTGTACGAGTAAGGTAAATGTGTATGATCACAGGGGGTGTTACTTGCTAATTTATAGCAAGAACATGAATCATTAAGGCCAAACAAAGAGTTGGTGGTTTAGTCATACCGAGATGAAGGGTGAAGATGTTGTTGAGAGCAAGAAAATGAACGGTGTGCTTGTAGGGTTGGGTAAAGACAAGGATCACCTCCTCATTGGGCGCATAGATTCAGTTTTTTAGGTGATGAGCTTTCCTTAACATTTGTGCAGATGTGTGCTTCCCAAGAATCTATTTCCAAGCACATGTGACATGCTATTCAACCTTGTAATAGTTGTACTACATGGTATTGTCATTTCTCCAATATTCTCCTTTTCATATTTATCCCTCTTGTCAAAAGATTGAATCTTGAATTCAGAGAGGTGGTGGTGATCATGCAAAAACCAATAACTAGATATAAGAAAGAAAAATCAACTTTGGCTTTGTGTTCCTTGTCCATGAATAACTAACCATGCTATATGTAAGTGAACACAGCCTCGGTGAACACCAAACATGTTTTACATCAAACACTTCATAAAAATTTGATTTTAGTCACTTGTTAGTTTGCTCATTACAAGGAACATTTTATTTTCTACTTTAACAAAAATAAAGTCATAAAATGATGCGAGACATGGTTCATCCATTCATGAACCTGAATCTTAGAGTATTTGTGACTTTCCAGAGACTTATAGCACATGTAGAACACCAAACTTAAAGTTTGGCTATGTACTTCAATAGAATGAATGAGTATATGTCCTAAGATTTTTGTGTGATTGGTATGCGAAATTGTGATCAATACTTTTCACAACTCAAATAATCCCCGGTAATGAATCCAAAAACTTGGTATTCAATACCATGGCATAAACACAACTTCGCACAACTAACTAGCAAGTGTACTGGGTCGTCCAAGTAATAAACCTTATGCGAGTAAGGGTCGATCCCACAGAGATTGTTGGTATGAAGCAAGCTATGGTCACCTTGTAAATCTTAGTCAGGCAAACTCAAATGGGTATAGGTGATATACGAATAAAACATAAAGATAAAGATAGAGATACTTATGTAATTCATTGGTGGGAATTTCAGATAAGCGCATGAAGATGCTGTGTCCCTTCCGTCTCTCTGCTTTCCTACTGTCTTCATCCAATCCTTCTTACTCCTTTCCATGGCAAGCT
>NC_029777.3:40795033-40836653 GCF_000817695.3 Arachis duranensis | reverse complement strand
AACTAGTAGCCTAGGGTTTACAGAGATGAGTAAATGACATAAAAATCCACTTTTGGGCCCACTTGGTGTGTGCTTGGGCTGAGCAATGAAGCATTTTTGTGTAGAGACTCTTCTTGGAGTTAAACGCCAGCTTTGGTGCCAGTTTGGGCGTTTAACTCCCATTCTTGTGCCAGTTCCGGCGTTTAACGCTGGAAATTCTGAAGGTGACTTGGAACGCCGGTTTGGGCCATCAAATCTTTTGCAAAGTATGGACTATCATATATTGCGGGAAAGCCCAGAATGTCTACTTTCCAACGCCGTTGAGAGCGCGCCAATTGGGCTTCTGTAGCTCCAGAAAATCCACTTCGAGTGCAGGGAGGTCAGAATCTAACAGCATCTGCAGTCCTTTTCAGTCTCTGAATCAGATTTTTGCTCAGGTCCCTCAATTTCAGCCAGAAAATACCTGAAATCACAGAAAAACACACAAACTCATAGTAAAGTCCAGAAAAGTGAATTTTAACTAAAAAATAATAAAAATATACTAAAAACTAACTAGATCATACTAAAAACATACTAAAAACAATGCCAAAAAGCGTACAAATTATCCGCTCATCAGTGATCATTTTTTTAGAGTATCTTGAGGCACACCAAACTTAGGAATCATATATTTGCCTTAAAATGATGTATGTAGACATCAAGTCTACCCATGAGAGTGCTCTTTTATTGTCACTAGCTTGACATTGGTTCTCAATTAAGGTGGTTAGTGATCATAATGCCTCATCTTGTCTTCTCTTACTGTGAGCTTTCTTCCTGTGCTTTGATGAACAATCTATATGTGCTCCAATGAGATTACTTTGATTAGAGAGTAATAATCATCAGATTGCGGGTATGTGTCCCACTGTTGGTAGATTAGCTTCACTTTATTTCCCTCTAAGAACCCTTCAGTTGGGACCTTCTTGTTTCTCCACCCATGTGGAGTCTTTTTTTCGCTCTTCTTCACTTTCGTTGGTGGCTCTCCCTTCTTGGCATCAGGTTGTATGTCAGGGGCTTTCTTCCTTGTGATCAGATTTTCCCTCTCTTTTTCCAATCTTTCCTCAGCCTTCATATCCTCATAGTTCTCTTTATTTTCTTCAATGTCCTTCTCTTGCACGAGGGGTAAGTTCCTCCTCTTCAATTCTCATGCATCTTTCCTTCTGAGCAGGGTGCTGCATCTCCTTAAAGACATTCAGGATTATTTACTCATCATGTGCCCTCAAGACCATTTCTCCTTTCTCTACATCTATGATGGTCCTTGCTGTGGCTAGAAAGGGTCTTCCCAATATGATGGAATCATTTCCTTCTTCCGCTAAATCTAGGATCACAAAGTCCGCTAGAAATATGAATTTTTCCACCTTGACTAGGAGGTTTTCCACCACTCCATTGGGTCTGATAAGTGACCTATCAGCTAGTTACAAAGACATTCTTGTAGGCTTCACTTCTTCAATGGATAGCCTTCTTATCATGGAGAGTGGCATTAAGTTGATGCTTGAGTCTAATCGCACAAAGCTTTATCGATTGACATGTTGCCAATGATACATGATAGAAAGAAGCTTCCAAGATCTTTAAGTTTTGGTGGCAAGCCTTTTTGAATCATAGAACTGCACTCTTGGGTGAGGATCACTATTTTTTTTTCATCCCAACTCCTTTTCTTGTTAATGAGCTCCTTGAGAAATTTTGCATATAGAGGCATCTGCTCCAATGCTACAGCAAGTGGAATATTGATTTTCAGCTTCTTAAAACTTCTAGGAACTTGGGAAAATGTTGGTCTTGATGGGTGAAAATTAGATTTCACACAAATCTCATCGACAAGTGTACCGGGTCGCATCAAGTAGTAATAACTCACAAGAGTGAGGTCGATCCCACAGGGATTGATGGATCAAGCAACTTTAGTGAGTGATTAGTTTAGTCAAGCTAACATTGAGTGATAATTGATGCAGCAGAAAGTAAATGACAAGAAATTTAAAGTGCAAAAAGTAAATTTGGCAGAAACTTAAATAGCAAGAAAAGTAAATTACAGAAGATCTAACTTGCAGGAAGTAAATTGACAGAGGCTTGAAGAACAAGAAATGTAGATTGCAGTAAATGCAAAGGGGGCTGGGTGCTAGAAAATTAAATGAAGGCAGTAAATTAGAATTCAGATCAATTGCAGAAAATTAAATTGCAGGAAGAGTAGATCAGATTGAATCATGAACATAACGGAAAGGTAAAAATGCAGAAAAGGTAGTTGGAGTAACGAATTGTAGAAATTGAAATTTTTACAAACTGAATTCAATGTAACTCAAGTGTAGAAGGTGCATAAAAATAAAAAGTGTATCAAAGAGAGCTTTCTATTCTGCTTCTATTCCTACTCCTAATGCTCTATAGCAGAGCCAGCCTCCTTTCTAAAATGGAACAGATGCCTCTTTATAGGCTTTTACAAAAATGAAAAATGAAAATGAAATTCAAAACCAATTACAATTAAAATGAAATTCCAAATCTAATTGTTTCTTGTGCCTTTGAATGATGTCAATGTGTTTTGCTTGCTTTGGATTTGAAGAAGAGTAGATCCGGATGGCTTGGTTCAAGTGGCATGGTGTGTTGGTGCAGCTCCAGCGGAGCGCTCCGTTGGGTAAGTGAACGTAGCGTTCACTCATTGTGTGCCTTGTCATGTGCCACAGCATGCACCTGGCGCTCAATAGTGAGCGCTACACTTATTGCTTTGCCTTGTTGTAGTTGAGTGCTACGTTGCCTTCCTTAGTGAGCACTACTACCTTGATTTCCTTGGGCCTTATGCCCGAAAATGCTCAATTTAGTGAGCGTAGCGCTCACTTGAATAAACGCTTGCTCCCCTTTCGAGCCTTGGCACTGCCCTTGCTCCCTTGGTTGATTTTTTGGGTCTTAAAAATGCCTTTCACTTGTGCTTCAATTTCATGTCAAATATGGATTGCTATATATCGTTGGAAAGCTCTGAATGTCAGCTTTCCATTGTAACTAGAAGCGCATCAATTGGGCATCTGTAGCTCAAGTTAAGGTCCATTGAAAAATGCATGGTCATGCTATTTTGGAGGCCGAAAACGCTCAATCTTGTGAGCGTAGAGCTCACTTTAGTTTGTTTGGAGGCCAAACTTAGCACCAGCTTCTGAGGCCCATCCTTGAGGTTCACCCACATACTATTATATATCGTTGGAAAGCTCTAGATGTCTACTTTCTAATACAATTAAGAGAGCATAATTCCAAGCTCTACAGCTCAAGTTATCTTCCTTGGAAGGTGAAGAGGTCAGCTGGCCTTACTACAAGTTGATACCTTGTTTATCTATGCACTGTCGGGGCAATTTTTCTCCCTCAGATTTAGTGTCCACCATGCAGTGCCATATATGCTTGGAAAGCTCTAGATGTCTATTTCCAATGCCACTAAAATCACCTCATTTGGAGTTTTGTAGCTCAAGTTATTCTTGTTGAAATGTGAAGAGGTCAGGGTTGCAAATCCTCTTTGCTTAACTCAAAAGCCTCTTTGAGTTTGTTTCCAACTCTTTTGCCACCATGGGAGTATGATTCTTCTTTTTAGTGCTTTTATTGCTTTTTCTTCTATTATTTCCTACAAAGTTTATAAAATCAAAAGATCAAAGAAATATACCATTTAAGCACAAAAGCATTTAATATTTAAGCACTAATCATCAATTTCTTGTATGAAAAAGCATAGAAAAACATGAAATGATGAAATGTCATAACAACACCAAACTTAAACCTTGCTTGTCCCCAAGCAAGAAAAGAATCATGCAATAGAGATTGACAATCCAAGGTAAGAAGAATAGTAACTCAATATTCATTGTTGGCTAGTTTTCTATGCATGCCACAATCACAAAAGAAATGTAAATGATTGATGCTTCTATCTAGCTCAATTTATGAAATCTTTTCCTTATATTTCTTCCTTGAAATAAGCTTTTGATTTTCTTATTAGCTTCTCCTTTTAGGTGCTTTGCCCCATGAGTTGATAACAAAGCTACGACTCTAAATGCTTTGTTTTCAAGTATTACCACTTGTACATAAGCACCACAAGCATTTAATTAGAGGACTTCTAATTGTTTCTTTTCTTAACTCTCTAATCATTGATGCTCAGAGCCTTGAGCTTTGAGGGAGTGCATTTGCACTTGAGCCTAACCTTGACTTCTAAGTGTTTTATTTTCAAGCTTTTTTCTTGATACATAAACACCACAAGTACTTAACAAATTAATTGTCATTGGTACTCAGAGCCTTCAGCTTTCTCATTCTTTCCCTTTTGCTTTTCTTGCTGTAACTGTATTTGCTTTTTCAAGGTTTTCATGATTTCCAAAGATTTCACAAAAACATCCTAAATGAAAACTTCAATTAAATAAAATCCAATGCAATTGAGAAACAATTAACCATACTAGCCTTCCAATACTTGTATGCACATGCTAAGTTCTTCTTTAATGCCTTGTTTGTTTATGATCATGATACTTTACTACTTTGAACTTTACAAAACTCAAGTTGGTAGTCATAGTGGCATAGCAACATGTTACAGATCAAAATTTAGGCTATGCTTATTCATACACACATGTAAAACAGAAAAGATAAAGGCAATCATGCAATTTAAAGTGCTAAAAACAAATGAGATGAAAAGGAACTTTACAACCTTGTAATTCATCTTCTCTATTGTTGTCATTTTCCTCCCATTCTTCCCCTTCCCCTACCAACTTTGGAGTGCTTTCTCATCCTCAAGCAATAATTAGAACAGTGGTGACGGGGCTAAGATGGATCATGAGTGTCTTACACAATGAAATGTTAGTAGTACATTTGTTTTAAGTAAGCAAAATCAAAGATAACCATGAAGGCACAGAGAAACAGAGATATTGTGATTGCAAAAACAAGAGGGTGTGCATGATACATGATGCTAGGGCATCTAGGCCAGTTTCACTGACCTTTTCTTTACTATTTTTGGGTAGTTTCATGCATTTTCTTAGAGAATAAGGCAAGTTTTGGATGAAAATACAATCGCACCTTGATTCAAGCAACTATTGTGAATTTTACATGATTTCATGAGGATTTTGCAAGGATTGAATGACAAATTGATGATGCATAATCTCATAAACTTTGGCTACAGCTTTGATGTACTTTATTTGCTTGATTTCAAGACAAAGGAATCAAGGAAGAACCACGTTAGTAGCCACGTTAACCTAGTTAACACGACCACTAACGTGGAATGGGAATGAGCTTGCAACGTTAATAAGAAAAGTGATCACCAATAACGCCTACGAAGCCATCATAAACCCACATTAATTGCCACGTTAACTAGGTTAACGTGTTAGTTAACGTGGAGACAAAGAAAGCTCCAGCGTTAGTGGTAAACGTGAACACCACTAACGCTCCAAAATGTGGCAATGAGCCACGTTAAGAGTCACGTTAACTTAGTTAACGTGAACTCTAACATGGAAGAGAGGAACAATGCCAACGTTAGTGACACTCACCTTTGTCACTAACGTTGGATCAAACTAGCATCGCCCACGTTAGTGGTCACGTTAAGACCACTAACGTGAAAGTTAACGTGGAGCTAAGATTGATGAGCCAACGTTAGTAACACTCACCTTTGTCAGCAACGTTGGAGATGGCATTCACTACCACGTTAGTGGCCACGTTAACTTAGTTAACGTGAGCTCTAATGTGGAGAGTAGGGGCACTTGGAGCATTAGTGACAAAGGTAAGTGTCACTAACGCTCTCGAAGATGAGGCATACCCACGTTAAAAGCCACGTTAGTTACACTAACGTGAACTCTAACGTAGGGACAAGGGGCACAAGGCAACGTTATTGGAAAAGGTGAGTCCCAATAACACTTACAAAGGTTCATAAGGCAACGTTAGTGGTCACGTTAGTGAAAAAGGTGATTGCCACTAACGTTCTCGAACCCACAATCTCACTTAACGTTAGCATCACTAACACCCATGCCTAACTCACACTTTTCTGCAAGCTGAGCCCACTGAAGATTGTAACTGATTCAACTTAAGATCTAAGGCCCACATCCAGGACTTGTAGAACTCACTAGAAGATCAAGAAGAGTAGTATATATAGGAGTAGTTTTGAACTATAGAGAAGCTTGGCACTTTAGAGAACTACCCTCTGTATATTTACTTTTCTGCACTTTTAGCTAAGCATGTATTCTTTTCTGCCATTTTCTATTTCCAGAGCTATGAACAACTAAACCCCTTTCATTGGGTTAGGGAGCTCTGTTGTAATTTGATGGATCAATTATAGTTTTCATTCTTCTTCTTCTTTCTTCTCTTTTGATTTACTAGAAAGCTTTCGATCTTAATTCAATTGGTTAGTTGTCTTGGAAAAGAAACTCTCCATAATTGGATCTCCTCTGAGCCTTGGAAAAAGGATGAGAAGATCATGCTAGAAATGCTTTCTCATGTTGGACCAAATTGGGGTCTGGGCGGATATAGTGACATGTAATCCTCCCAACACTTTGATTTGGAAATACATGTGGTATAATCAGTGACCAAACTTCATCTCTTCCCATGAGCAATTAAATCAAGGAATTGGGCAATTGTTCAAGCTTAGAGAGATTGGGTTGCCAAGAAATTGGAATCCAATCACCTAAGATTGCCAAGGAGATCAATAGATGCTTTGATCGAGGAAGAGATGAAAATGAATTTGATCCGGAGAATACAACATCTCCTGAGCCCAATGAATTTCCCATTTCTGATCTTACCCATTCTCTTTACTTTCTGTCATTTATTTCCATGCTCATTCCCCCAAATCCCCATCTAAGATTCTGTACTTTATTTTATGCTATTTACTTTTTCGCCATTTAATTTTTTGCAATTCTCATACTACATTCTGTTTAGCTCAACTAGCATACTCTTCCAACTAAAGTTGCTTGACCAATCAATCCCTGTGGGATTTGACCTCACTCTATTGTGAGTTTTTACTTTACGATTCGGTATACTTGCCGACGGGAAATTTTTTGCGAGACAATTTTTCGTGCATCAAGTTTATGCGTCGTTGCCGGGATTGATTTGTATCAACAATGATTAAGTTAGAAGTTCACTAAATTGAGCATTTTTCTTTTGTTTGTTTACTTTATTCAGTCGTTTACCTTCAGTTTGTTTTGTTTCTTCCTCATCCCCTATACTCTCCCTGTTTTCTTTCTTTCTTTGTTATTATTTACAATTCTGCTCACTAACCCACTAACTGTTTGATAATTTGCACCACTCACACTAACAATCACTCTAACAAGAATAATCTTTTCATTTAATCTCTTGATGTGTGTTTTGTTAGTTGTATGATAGGGAGAAGAGGGGGAGATTTTACTTCTTTCGATTTAGAAACTGAAAGGACCCTCCGGAGACTAAGGATGGAAGTAAGAGGGAAACGAGTTGTTGGTGCTGAGAAAGAGGAAGAGTATTTTGAAACTAACATGGAGGAGAACTTGGAAAACAATCAAGAAGGAGAAGCTCATAACCATGCCAGAGAAGGCCCTGTAAATCATGCTGGGCAAGAGAGGAGAGTTCTAGGTTCTTACGTTAATCCAAACCCAGGAAACTGTGGAAGTAGCATCCAAAAGCCAACCATACATGCCAACAACTTTGAACTAAAACCCCACCTCATTACCCTTGTTCAGAACAACTGCTCATTTGGAGGAAATGCTCAAGAAGACCCCAATCAACATCTAACCACCTTCTTGAGAATTTGTGAACTGTGAAGTCTAATGGAGTTCACCCGGATGTCTATAGGCTGCTTTTGTTCCATTTTTCACTCAGGGACAAAGCATCCAAGTGGCTTGAATCCTTCCCAAAGGAAAGCTTAACAAATTGGGAAGATGTAGTGAACAAATTTTTGGCAAGGTTCTACCCTCCTCAAAGAAACAACAGGCTGAGAGCTGAGGTGCAAACTTTCAGGCAACAAGATGGTGAAACTCTCTATGAGGCATGAGAGAGGTTCAAGGACTTAACGGGAAAATGCCCACCAGATATGTTCAATGAATGGGTTCAACTTCACATTTTCTATGAAGGTCTTTCTTATGAGTCAATGAAGGCTATAGACCATTCATCAGGGGCTCTCTAAACAAGAAGAAAACTATTGAAGAAGCCATAGATGTCATTGAAACAGTCGCTGAGAATGACTACTTCTATGCCTCTGAAAGAAGCAACACTCGAGGAGTAATGGAGCTGAACCACATGGATGCATTGCTAGCTCAAAATAAGATGATCACCAAGCAGCTAGCAGATCTTACCAAGAAGGTGGAGGAAAACCAAGTTGCAGTAGTCATCACTTCATCACCAGCTCAAGAAGGAGTGAATATAGGAGAAGAAGGTGACTGGGAACAAACGAACTATGTTGGAAACTCACTTAGACAAATCCATGATCCATACTCCAAAACTTATAACTCTGGATGGAGAAATCACCCTAACTTTGGATGGGGGAATCAACAAGACCAAGGCCAAGACCAGAGACACCACAACCTCAATTCCAACAACAATGCAACTCACCAACATACCTCACAGAGATCCTATCAACACCCACCTAACCATCCTTCTCAACCACCTAATCTCAATCCACCATCACTAAACGAGGATAGACTTTCAAAGATTAAGACTCTACTTGAAGATATATGTAGAGAAGTCCAAGACAATAAGGTGTTTAAGGAAGAAGTGCGAGCCAATATCAAAAACTAAGGAGAAAACATCAAGAGACTGGAGTTTCAAGTAGGGTATCTATCTCAACAAATTCCCAAAGACACTGATAGATTTCCCAGTGACACGGAGAAGAATCCAAGAGGAGAAACAAAGAAAGTAAAGTGGGAAGAATGTAAGATGATCACCACAAATGATGAGATGAGTATGGAGGAAGTAGAACACCTCCAAGACAGTCCAAAGGGAAACAATGAAGAAAGAAACCATGCACCCCAACTCACACTCAAGGAAGAGCTGAAGAAAAGGGAGATACTGAACCCATATGCACCCTTTCCCCAAAGGCTTAAGGGTGGTGTAGCAAGGAGAATGTATTCAAGGTTCCTCGACATGTTTGCATCTCTTAATGTAAGTATACCATTCATTAAGGCCCTCCAGGAAATGCCCTCCTACATCAAGTATATAAAGGAGCTACTAGCCAAAAAGACTTCATTGAAGGGTGGACAAACAATAAAGACGAACAGGGATTGCAGTGCTCTCATTCAAACAGAGCCACCCACAAAGAAGAAGGATCCAGGGAGTTTCCACATTTCCTGTGCTATAGGAGAAACAATGATTGATAAGGGACTCTGTGACTTGGGAGCAAGTATCAACCTAATGCCTCTATCTCTCATGAAAAAGCTTCAAATCAACGAGCTAACACCCATAGATGTAATCATCAAATTAGCTGACAAAACTCAAAAAAGGCAATAGGAGTGGTTGAGAATGTGTTAATGAAGGTTGGGAACTACTTCCTCCCCACAGACTTTGTCATCCTGGAAATGGATGAGAATCCTATTCACCCCATCATTCTGGGAAGGCCATTCTTAGCCACAGCCAGAGCACTTATAGATGTGGAGCGAAGAGAGCTAGTATTGAGAATACATGATGAGCAGCTCACCTTCAATGTTTTCAAACTCTCACAAGAAGCAGATCATGTTAACAAAGAGCTGAAGGAAGAGTCAAACAAGGGAGCTCAAGCACTACCCTTAAGAACTCCTGTGGCTAACAACCAATGTGATCAGAAAGAACATCAATCAAGTGCAATCCAAAAGGAACCAGACCCACCAGAGTCATATGAGATAGGCAACAAAACCATTCTCAAAGAGGAAACCACAAGGAACAAATTAACATCAAGGGACATAAGAAAAAGGTCCCAAGGGGATGGAAAAATATGAAAATCCCTACAGAAGATTTCTCTCTAAGAGATGAAGTGGTCTCTACATACTTTCCATTTATACCACCTCACCTCCCAACTATTCCATCTCAACTGCCTCTAGTATACACCATCAACAAAATCTTATCTCTGGAACATGTGGAACTTCTCAACAAAGCCAATGAAAACATGTTCACTGCAAGGGGGGAAGATTTTAAGCACTACCAACCACCTTGACAAGGACCAAATGTCAAGCTAATGACGCTAAAGAAGCGCTTCATGGGAGGCAACCCATGTTCTACACCCTCTCTCTTTAATCTCTAATAGTAGTAATAAAGCAAAGTTCATGGATTCAAAATCAACTTCGACAAACAATATGAGCATCCCTACATGCAACATATAGTACATGATAAGTTTGGTGTTCAAGGCACATCAAGAGGGCTTGAACGCACTCAATAGTATAAGATCCCTTTCAAATCTTGTTGCACCATATAATCACAAACAAGTTTGGTGTTACCTACGTTGCATGCATGGGAGCTTGAATGGTCGATTGATTTATATCCATGAAAAGCATTTAGTTGTTTAGATATTTCAAAAATAAAAGAAAAAGATTTTTTTAGTAGCTATTTCACACCTTAATCTTTCCCACCAACAATTTCAATTAACCGTTTGCATTCCTTTTATCTTGTATAGGAAATTAAAAAGGGTATTGATGGTGCTTGATAGGATAATCAAGGAAGGGAGATTCGGCCACTATGCCAAGGAACTTATACACTTGTCTCCAAGGGGAGTATCTTGGAAAGTGTAGCCATGCAACATTGGAAAGTGGATAGCCTTGGAGACTGAACCAAGAATCTCATAAAAGAGGTGATCCTTGTGCTCATCCAAGTTCAAGCCCCAACCGTCCACTATCAAACAACACCATCAATCCACACCCTTCAATCATTTACCATCTTCCTATATAAACCCCTTCACACAACATCCCTTTATTTCAACTCTTCACCTTCAAAGTATACACTAGACACTCCGTTCCTCACCAAAGGTTTTCATACACACCCTTCTAGCCATCTTGTGAGTAACAAACACATCAACCATCTTGCATGGCATCATCAGGCTCCAAGAGACGAAAAGGGAAGGAACCTATAGAGCAGTCTCCTTTTGATGAAAATAAATTTAGAACCTTTTACCATGCACTACAATTTGGGTGGATGGATGACAAAGAAATCATATATGAATTAGGCTTTCAAGTCACACAAATTGAGTGCCCATAAATCACAGAGAAGGTGGAAAAACGTCGATGGGAGCTCCTCACCGACCCGATTACAAGGGTGCACGCAACTCTGGTAAGAGAGTTTTATGCAAATACAGTTAGACATGATAAGGCAGATGAATCCTATACAAGTTTCGTGAGAGGGGTCATGGTGGATTTTAGTCCCATGAGCATCATGAGAGTGCTAAAGCTGCGAACCATACCCTTTGCAGAAGAGAGCTATCACTCAAAAATGGATAACAACCCCAACCACGACCAGATTATAAAAGATATCTGTGTGCAAGGAGCAGACTGGAACAGAGACCCCCATGGGAAACCCAGATTTATAAAAAGAGGAGACCTCCTTCCTGAGGCTAAAAGGTGGTTTGAAATTGTAAGGAGATCCATGATGTGTGGAAAACGATCCAACACAAAACTCACCGGCAAGTGTACCGGGTCGCATCAAGTAATAATAACTCACATGAGTGAGGTCGATCCCACAGGGATTGAAGGATTGAGCAATTTTAGTTTAGTGGGTGATTTAGTCAAGCGAATCAAGTTTTGGTTGAGTGATGTGTGTTTAACAAGAAGTAAATGACAGTAAATGTAAAGGGGGAAGGGAAAAGTGCAGTAAATTAAAGAACAGGAAGATAAATTTGCAGAAGCTTAAAGAACAAGAAAGTAAATGACTGAAACTTAAAGTGCAAGAAATGTAAATTACAGTAACTTAAATGGCAAGAAAGATAAATGGCTTAAATATAAAAGGGGATTGAGGAATGGGATTGCAGGATCTAAACAAAGAAGAAGTAAATTGCAGCAATTGATTGAGCAGAAATTAAATCAGAAGCAAATATCATTCAAACAGAAAGAAAATAAAGAAAACAAATTGAAAAGAGTTTGAATGGGAATTGAGACAGAATTTCCTCAATTTCACACACCCAAAACTCAGAAACAGAAGAGTAGAATTGTCCAAGTACGAATGAGGAAGGAGATCAGTAAATTCTCCCTTGATCCTCTTAGTGCTCGGTCAAGTCTCTCAAGAAAGCTCAAAGAAAGTGCAAATTCAAAGGCTAAACCAAAAGTAAGTCAAAAGGTAAAAAAATTCCAAAAAAAAGGTCCTAATTACATCAAACTAGCTTCTATTTATACACTTTCTATTCTTGGATTTTGGGATTTGGATGGGCTTTTGATTTGGTGAAGAAATGAATTAAATTGGATTTTTAATTTAATTTTCGGCCCAAAAATAATAGCTTCCAGGAGGCTGCCCTGCCCTTGTGGAGAGCAGGGCCGGATTTGGTGCTTGGTGCGTGCGTGGTGCGCCAGAATGGTGCCTTGGTGCGCAGGATGCTGCCCTGCCCTCGCGGAGAGCAGGGCAGAAAATGTTGGTGCGCCAGAATTGTGCTGTGGTGCGCCAGAATCGTGCCTTGGTGTGCCAGATTCATGCCACGACAAAATGCTGCCCTGCCCTCACCAGATTTGTCTTGGTGCTGCCAGAACGTGTCATGGTGCTGCCAGAATCCAAAGTTGGTGCGTCAGAATTGAGCTTGGTGCATAGGATGCTGCCCTGCCCTCGCGGAGGGCAGGGCAGAAAAAATTGGTGCTGCCAGGAGAGGATTGTGGTGCGCGCTGGTGCTGCCAGGAGAGGATTTGGTGCGCCAGATTTGTGTGTGGTGCGCCAAGATCGTGCGCCAATCCAAATACTGCCCTGCCCGCGCCAAGGGCAGGGCAGAGTTCCCTCTTCCACGTCCCGTGTTCGAAACACGGCTGGGGCACAAATTCAATTAATTTCCTTGGCTTCTTGGCACGGCAATCAACCTTAGTTCTTGACTATTATATATTTCTGGAAAGCCCTGGATGTCTACTTTCCAACGCAATTATGAGCGCGCCATTTAGATTTCTGTAGCTCCAACAAATCCATTTCGAGTGCAGGGAGGTCAGAATCTAATAGCATCAATAGTCCTTTTTCAGCCTCTGAATCAGATTTTTGCTCAGGTCCTTCAATTTCAATCAGAAAATACCTGAAATCACAGAAAAATACACAAACTCATAGGAAAGTCCAGAAATGTGAATTTTTCATAAAAAACTAATAAAAACATCCCTAAAAGTAGCTAGATTCTACTAAAAACTACCTAAAAATAATGCCAAAAAGCGTATAACTTATCCGGTCATCGGAGACCTCCTTCTTGAGGCTAAGGGGTGGTTTGAAATTGTATGGAGATCCATCCTCCCAGCCGGAAACAACTCAGAGGTAAACCTTAAGAGAACAACAATGGTGCAATGCATAATGAAGGGAGGAGAAATCAAGGTTCATGAACTCATTGCCCAAGGCATTCGGAAGTTTGCTGAGAAGAGCGATTCTAGAGGAAGGTTGTGTTATCCCAATACTATTCTCCGTCTTTGCAACAAGGCTAGGGTGGTATTCAAGGATGGAAACCCCGAGTGGATAAAAGTTGGCCTTCCAATCACTTATCGTCGGATGCATGCTGCTGCAACTCCCCTACCTCAACGAAGGGTAAGAAAGAGACCAGCCCATCAAGCTGAGGAAGGACAACATCCACAGGAGCAAGCCCCAGCCACCTTAGGCATGCACCAATTACAAGAGGCTATTGATACCTTATCTAGGCAATACATGGAAAATTAAGGGGCACAGAAGGAGCTTCAAATGCAAATAATGGACCGCCAAGAATAATCACTCTCTAGATGGATGAATCAGCAAGGGGAATGGCAAAAACAATTGTGGACCAGCAATTGGAACAAGGGAGACAATGGAGTGAGTCCTTCCATAACCTGAACGAGAAGCAAGACCAACAACAAGAAGCCATCCAAAAGCTAATCAACATCCAATCACATCAAGGTGCACACATTCATGAGATGCATAGGAAATAAATAGAACAGGAAGATCTTTTCGATAAATACAGAGCATTTTCGGAAGGGGTTTACATGAGTGAAACTGGATATCATGTAAATACCCAAGCCAGGATTGGATACTTAGTCGGACAATTACCTGTATTGCATCCGGGGATAACAAAATATGAGGATGTAAAGGATGAATTAGCACGAGTGGAGCGCGAAAGGGCCGAAAAGAGTCATGAGTCAGTAATGAAGGCACTGGAAGATTGGAAAATAGCTAGAATGAATCGGATGAGAGGAAGTACAAGTGGACATAAAGAAGACAAGGAAGCAGAAGAACATGAGCATTCCAATAAGTGAAAGGTGGTGGAGTTCCTTCTTAGTTCTATCTTTTTCAAAGCTTTAAATAAAGAAAATCATGTATGAAATAGAACATGCTTCCATAGTAGCTTAGGAATTTTCAATTATGCTTTAAAATGTGTTGCTTAGGTCCATGCTCACTAGTCTAGATCCCTAGTTTTCATCTTCATCTTTCTTACTTGTATGCATGTCCTTTAAGTTAATCAAAAAAAGAAAATGTTATGATAAGAACAAGAGTGGAGTTATTTTGTGAAGTAAGTTCTGAATGTTTATGGTAGGGTGATTAGTTAGCTAAGTTGGTTCACCAAACAAGGAAAGAAGGCAACTATCTATCCTGAATCCTATGCTTGAAACACATCCTATGAGACTAACTAAATAATAAGATCCCAATAAGAAAAGAAAAAGAGCAATAAAAGTGAAAAGGAAAGAAACACAATAAGAAACAATGCTAGGCACCAAGGGTTTTAAGATTGAGGCATGTGTCTGTGGTGTTCATATGCAAGGGATATGCTTGGATGAATAAGCTCTTAGGGGTGCCTCATCACTTGGTAACTTTGATTAACTAATCTGGGATTATCAGCTGAAAGTCCACTATCAAGAGTGACCTTTGCTACAGAACACTTAGTAACCTAAAGAGGTGCTGGACACCAAGGTCTCAAGAAATAAAAATAACAAACCATGTGCCTGTGGTGTGTATGTATGAGGGAAAGATACTTGAGGGAGTAAGTCCTTAGGGGTGTCTTAACACCTAGCACCTCGAACCAACTGGTTCGGGAGTGTTGACTGAAAGCTTATCATAAAGAGTCGCCCTCTTACAGAGCACTTAGCCAAAAGATGAATGTAATAAATCTGAAAAAAAAAGGGGGGGGAAGGATTAATAATTAAGAAGTCTCAAAGGATGCAATCAAGAGAGTGACCAATGACTTGATAAAAGCCTAAAACCTAGTAAAGGAAAGAACCTAAGTTGCTATGCATGAAAGCCCATGAACCAGGAATTCTACTTCTAAATTATCTTCTTGTTCTTTCATCCATTCTTCCTATGTTTTAGTACTTGCTTAGGGACAAGCAAACTTTATGTTTGGTGTTGTGATGCCAGGGCATCTAGGCTAGTTTTACTGACCTTTTCTTTATTGTTTTAGGGTAGTTTCATGCATTTTCTTAGAGAATAAAGCAAGTTTTGGATGAAAATACACTCACACCTTGATTCAAGCAACTATTGTGAATTTTACATGATTTCATGAGGATTTTGCAAGGAATGAATGACAAATTGATGATGCATAATCTCATGACTTTGGCTAGAGCTTTGATGCACTTTATTTGCTTGATTTCAGGACAAAGGAAGCAAGGAAGAACCACGTTAGTAGCCATGTTAACCTAGTTAACGCGACCACTAACGTGGAATGGGAATGAGCTTGCAACGTTAATAAGAAAAGTGATCACCAATAACGCCTGCGAAGCCATCATAAACCCATGTTAATTCCCACGTTAACTAGGTTAACGTGGTAGTTAACGTGGAGAGAAAGAAAGCTCCAGCGTTAGTGGTAAATGTGAACACCACTAATGCTCCAAAATGTGGCAATGAGCCACGTTAAGAGTCACGTTAACTTAGTTAACGTGAACTCTAACGTGGAAGAGAGGAACAATGCCAACGTTAGTGACACTCACCTTTGTCACTAACGTTGGATCAAACTAGCATTGCCCAAGTTAGTGGTCACGTTAAGACCACTAACGTGAAAGTTAACGTGGAGCTAAGATTGATGAGCCAACGTTAGTGACACTCACCTTTGTCACTAACGTTGGAGATGGCATTCACTACTACGTTAACTTAGTTAACGTGAGCTCTAACGTGGAGAGTAGGGGCATTTGGAGCGTTAGTGACAAAGGTAAGTGTCAATAACGTAGGGACAAAGGGCACAAGGCAACGTTATTGGAAAAGGTGAGTCCCAATAACGCTTACGAAGGTTCATAAGGCAATGTTAGTGGTCACATTAGTGCCACTAACATTGGAGATAACGTGGGCTATATAGGGTTGGAACGTTAGTGAAAAAGGTGATTGCCACTAACGTTCTCGAACCCACAATCTCACTTAACGTTAACATCACTAACGCCCATGCCTAACTCACACTTTTCTGCAAGCTGAGCCCACTGAAGATTGTAACTGCTTCAACTCAAGATCTAAGGCCCACATCCAGGGCTTGGAGAACTCACTAGAAGATCAAGAAGAGTAGTATATATAGGAGTAGTTTTGAACTATAGAGAAGCTTGGCACTTTGGAAAACTACCCTCTGTATATTTACTTTTCTGCACTTTTCGCTAAGCATGTATTCTTTTCTGCCATTTTCAATTTCCAGAGCTATGAACAACTAAACCCCTTTCATTGGGTTAGGGAGCTCTGTTGTAATTTGATGGATCAATTATAGTTTTCATTCTTCTTCTTCTTTCTTCTCTTTTGATTTACTAGAAAGCTTTCGATCTCAATTCAATTGGTTAGTTGTCTTGGAAAAGAAACTCTCCATAATTGGATCTCCTCTGAGCCTTGGAAAAGGGATGAGGAGATCATACTAGAAATGCTTTCTCATGTTGGACCAAATTGGGGTCTGGGCGGATATAGTGACATGTAATCCTCCCAACATTTTGATTTGGAAATACATGTGGTATAATCAGTGACCAAACTTCATCTCTTCCCATGAGCAATTAAATCAAGGAATTGGGACAATTGTTCAAGCTTAGAGAGATTGGGTTGCCAAGGAGATCAATAGATGCTTTGATCGAGGAAGAGATGAAAATGAATTTGATCCAGAGAATACAACATCTCCTGAGCCCAATGAATTTCCCATTTCTGATCTTACCCATTCTCTTTACTTTCTATCATTTATTTCCATGCTCATTCCCCAAAATCCCCATCTAAGATTCTGTACTTTAATTTCTGCTATTTACTTTCCCGCCATTTAATTTTCTGCAATTCTCATACTACATTCTGTTTAGCTCAACTAGCATACTCTTCCAACTAAAGTTGCTTGACCAATCAATCGCTGTAGGATTCGACCTCACTTTATTGTGAGTTTTTACTTTACGATAATTCGGTATACTTGCCGAAGAGAAATTTGTTGTGAGACAAGTTTTCGTGCATCAATACATTGCATAAAGAATGAGTGGCACACCAAACTTAGTGTCACACTTTCACTTGCAAGTATCCAGTAAAGATTGGAAGCAAATTTTATTGCATAGCAACACCAAACTTAGAATGCAATCACATGTCCATTTTATTTTAACTAAGACTAAATGAAACTGTTATATGTTAAATACAATCACCAAGCCAAGAATCTGTCATGAATAAGTATTTCTTGGTGATATATTAACAAAAACAATTAATAACAGAAAGAATTAAAAACAAGGAAATGACTAAAACAAAGAGAAAACTAAAATTGTATAACTAAAAAAAAGATAACGCTGCAAGGCATTATGATTATGCAGACAAGTGGTGTTGCTAAATAGATTGCATGGGAAATAAGTGGCACACCAAACATAGAATCTTAGTGTGACACTTTCAATTCAGATTTGATGCAATCATCCATAGAGATTGAAAAGAGATTGTTGCAGGGCAACACCAAACTTAGTATGTAATCATATGCCAATTTATTGAAATTTAAACAAAGCAAAGAAAGAAAATAAACCAAGCAGATAAATGACGTGTTACCTAAGGTTGGGTTGCCTCCCAACAAGTGCTATTTTAGTGTCATTAACTTGACATGTTGTTCTTCACTTTCTTCCTCTTCTTCCAGTTTGTTAAGAGGAATGACCTCAAGGGGAGAAATAAACCAGCTAGTGTTCCCTTTTTTGGTCTCTTCTCAGCAAGCTTCCTTTTGTAAATGGCTTGATTGAGTTTGCTTGCTGGATCAGGGGTAGGATTGGTGCTCTTGTTAGTTGCCTTCACTTCTTTAGATTTAAGACTTGGTTGCTGGTGCACGAAAATTACACTTACACTATGTAATTCCGCACAACTAACCAGCAAGTGCACTGGGTCATCCAAGTAATACCTTACGTGAGTAAAGGTCGATCCCAGAGAGATTGCTGGCTTGAAGCAAGCTATGGTTATCTTATTATTCTTAGTCAGGATACCAATAGGGTTCTTTAGTTTCAATTGTAAAAAGTGAAAGAGCATGAAATGAGTATTTGTTACGTAGTAATGGAGAATGTGTTAGAGTTTTGGAGATGCTTTGTCTTTTGAATCTCTGCTTTTCTACTGTCATCTTCTTCATGCACGCAAGGTTCCTTCTATGGCAAGCTCTATGTTGGTGGATCACCGTTGTCAATGGCTACCATCCGTCCTCTCAGTGAAAATGGTCCACGTGCGCTGTCACCGCACGACTAATCATCTGTCGGTTCTCACTCATGTTGGAATAGGATCCATTGATCCTTTTGCGTCTGTCACTACACCCAACCTTTGTGAAATTGAAGCTCGTCACAGTCATTCAATCCCTGAATCCTACTCGGAATATCATAGACAAGGTTTAGACTTTCCGGATTCTCAAGAATGCTGCCAATGGATTCTAGCATATACCACGAAGATTCTGATTAAGGAATCCAAGAGATACTCATTCAATCGAAGGTAGAACGGAGGTGGTTGTTAGGCATGCGTTCATAGGTTGAGAATGGTGATGAGTGTCACGGATCATCACCTTCTTCATATTGAAGTGTGAATGAATATCTGAGATAGAAACAAGCGTGTTTGAATAGAAAATAGAAATAATTGCATTAATTCATCGAGATACAGCAGAGCTCCTCACCCCCAACAATGGGGTTTAGAGGCTTATGCCGTCAAAGAGTACAAAGTTCAGATCTAAAAAAAATGTCATGAGGTATAGAATAAACCTCTAAAAGTTGCTTAAATACTAAGCTAGTAACCTAGGTTTATAGAAAATGAGTAAACTAAGATAGATAGTGCAGAAATCCACTTCTGGGGCCCACTTGGTGTGTGCTGGGGCTGATACTTGAGCTTTTCACGTGCCTGGGCTGTTTCTGGAGTTAAACATCAGGTTATAACCTGTTTTGGGCGTTTAACTCCAGTTTGCAACCTGTTTCTGGCATTTAACGCTAGAATGGAACATGGAACTGGCGTTAAACGCCAGTTTACGTCGTTTATCTTTGAACAAAGTATGGACTATTATATATTTCTGGAAAGCCCTGGATGTCTACTTTCCAACCCAATTCTTTCCTAGTGCAGGGAGATCAGAATCCAACAGCATCACCAGTCCTTTTTCAGCCTGAATCAGATTTTTGCTCAGCTCCCTCAATTTCAGCCAGAAAATACCTAAAATCACAGAAAAACACACAAACTCATAGTAAATTCAAGAAATATGAATTTTTCCTAAACTAATAAAAATATACCAAAAAGTAGCTAGAACCTACTAAAAACTACCTAAAAACAATGCCAAAAAACGTATAAATTATCCGCTCATCACAATACCAAACTTAAATTGTTGCTTGTCCCCAAGCAACTGAAAATCAAATAGGATAAAAATAAGAGAATATACTATAAATTCCAAAATATCTAGGACTAGTAGCTTTTTGCTTCTGAACAGTTTTGGCATCTCACTTTATCCTTTGAAGTTTAGAATGATTGGCATCTCTAGGAACTCAGAATTCAGATACTGTTATTGATTCTCCTAGGTTAGTATGTTGATTCTTGAACACAGCTAATTTATGATTCTTGGTCGTGGCCCTAAGCACTTTGTTTTCCAATATTACCACCGGATACAAAAATGCCACAAACACATAAATGGGTGAACCTTTTCAGATTGTGACTTAGCTTTGCTTAGGCCTGAATTAATTTCCTTGGGCCCTCCTACCCATTGATGCTCAAAGCCTTGGATCCTTTTTACCTTTGGCTTTTGGTTTTAAGGGCTATTGGCTTTTTCTGCTTGCTTTTTCTTTTTCTTTTATATTTTTTTCGCCATTTTTTTTCGCAAGCTTTTGTTATTCACTGCTTTTTCTTGCTTCAAGAATCAATTTTATGATTTTTCAGATTATCAATAACATTTCTATTGTTCATCATTCTTTCAAGAGCTAACAATTTTAACATTCATAAAATTTAATGTCAAAAATATGCATTGTTCAAGCATTCATTCAGAAAACAAAAAGTATTGTCACCACATCAATATAATTAAACTAATTTCAAGGATGAATTCGAAACTCATGTACTTCTTATTCTTTTGTTTTTAGAACATTTTTCATTTAAGAGAGGTGAAGGATTCATAGAGATATTCATAGCTTTAAGACGTAGACACTAGACAATAATGATCATGTAGTAAAAGCACGAAACATAGACAAACATGAAGTATGAAAATAAAAAAAAAGAAAAATAAGAACAAGGAAGTTAAGGAATGAGTCCACCTTAGTGATGGCAGCTTGTTCTTCCTCTTAAAAATCTAATGGTGCTCCTCTATGTCTCTTCCTTTCCTTTGTTGCTCTTCCCTTAAGGCGCTTTAATCTGCAATCAAATGCTCTACCACTGAACTATGGACCCTTAAGATAAACCTCTCCATCTCTCATAACTCATATATGGAAGCAACTGCCTTCCCTTTCCTCTTTCTAGAGGTTTCTCCGGCCTTAGGTGCCATAATGGTTATAGAAAAATAAAAAGCAACACTTTTTCCATACCAAACTTAAAAGGTTTGCTCATCCTCGAGCAAAAGAAGAAAGAATGGAGTAGAAGGAGGAGTGGAGGAGATGGAGGTGTGTGAATGGGTGGGTTCGGGAGGTTAATGGTTTGAATTTGAATGGTGAGGTAGGTGGGGATCCTGTGGGGTCCACAGATCCTGACGTGTCATGGATTTCTCATCCCTGCACCATTTAGGCGTGTAGAACGCCCTTTTAGTGCAATCCTGGCGTTTAACTCCAGACTGCTACTTGTTTCTGGTGTTAAACACCAGCTTGCAGCCTCCTTCCCATAATCTTGGCATTAAACGCCCAGGAGATGCTTCCTTTGGGCATTTAACGACCAGTCCTTGCTTGTTTTTGGCGTTTAATGCCCAATAGTTGCTTGTTTTAGCCGTTTAACGCCCATTTGCTGCTTTTTTCTGGCGTTAAACACCAGAAACCTTACTTACTGGCATTTTTGTGCTAGTGATGTCCTTTTCTCTGTGATTCTTCTGCTTTATGTCCTGAATCTTTATTTCTCTGTATCATTCACTGGAATGTATTATCTAATTTAGAATTAAAATTACAAATAAAATAAACTCATGACTGGGTTACCTCCCAGCAAGCGCTTCTTTACTGTCTTTAGCTGGACTATTACTGAGCTTTTAATCTAGTCTGCAATGTCTGCAAACCACGAAGCCTCCTGAATAGCAAACAATTACTCATCCGGAAAGGTTTCAGAGATCTTAGTAGGAGGGAAGGACGGTCCTGCTAGTGGTTCTATCCTGGATAGGTGATCAGCTACTTGATTTTTTGTCCCTTTTTTGTCTCTTATTTCTATATCAAACTCTTGCAGAAGCAACACCCATCTTATGAGCTTGGGTTTTGAATCCTGCTTTGTAAGTAGATATTTAAGAGCAGCATGGCCAGTGTACACAATCACTTTTGATCCTACTAAATAAGATCTGAATTTGTCAATGGCATAAACCACTGCAAGCAATTCCTTTTCTGTGGTTGTGTAGTTCTTCTGCGCATCATTTAGAATACGGCTGCCATAATAAATGATGTGCAGAAGATTATCATGCCTTTGTTCTAATACTGCACTAATGGCATGGTCACTGGCATCACACATTAGTTCGAATGGTAATACCCAGTTTGGTATAGAAATGATTGGTGCTGTGACCAACTTAGCTTTCAGAGTCTCAAAGGCCTGCAAACACTCTTTGTCAAAGAGAAATGGTGTATCAGCAGCCAGCAGATTGCTTAGAGGTTTTTTGATTTTCAAAAAATCCTTAATAAACCTCCTATAGAATCCTGCATGCCCCAGAAAGCTTCTGTTTACCTTAACATTGGCAGGTGGTGGTAATTTTTCAATTACCTCTACCTTAGCTTGATCCACCTCTATTCCCTTGTTTGAAATTTTGTGCCCAAGGACAATTTCTTCAGTCACCATAAAGTGACATTTCTTCCAGTTTAAAACCAGGTTAGTCTCTTGGCACCTCTTTAGAACAAGTGCTAGATGATCAAGACAGGAGCTGAATGAGTCTCCAAATACTGAAAAGTCATCCATGAAGACTTCCAGAAATTTTTGCACCATATCAGAGAAAATAGAGAGCATGCACCTTTGAAAGGTTGCAGGTGCATTGCATAGACCAAATGGCATCCTTCTGTATGCAAATACTCTAGATGGACATGTGAATGCTGTTTTCTCTTTATCCTGGGGATCTACTGCAATTTGGTTATAACCTGAATATCCATCTAGAAAGTAGTAGTCATCATGACCTGCCAGTCTTTCTAGCATCTGGTCTATGAATGGTAAAGGAAAATTATCCTTTCTGGTAGCTGTATTGAGCCTTCTATAATCAATACACATACGCCACCCTGTAACTGTTCTTGTAGGAATTAGTTCATTCTTTTCATTATGAACCACTGTCATGCCACCCTTCTTAGGGATGACTTGGACAGGGCTTACCCAGGGGCTATCAGAAATAGGTAAATAATCCCAGCCTCTAGTAATTTAGTGACCTCCTTCTGCACCACCTCCTTCATGGCTGGATTCAGCCGCCTCTATGGTTGAACCACTGGCTTAGCGTCATCCTCCAATAGGATCTTGTGCATGCATCTAGCTGGGCTAATGCCTTTAAGATCACTGATGGACCACCCAAGAGCTGTCTTGTGTGTCCTCAGCACTTAAATTAGTGCTTCCTCTTCCTGTGGCTCTAAGGTAGAGCTTATGATTACAGGAAAAGTGTCACCTTCTCCCAGAAATGCATATTTCAGGGATGATGGTAATGGTTTGAGCTCGGGTTTAGGAGGTTTTTCCTCTTCCTGAGGGATTTTCAGAGGTTCTATTATTCTCTCTGGTTCTTCCAGATCAGGCTGAACATCCTTAAAGATATCGTTTAGCTTTAATTCGAGACTCTAAGTCATATTGACCTCTTCCACCAGATAGTTAATAATATAAATGCTCATGCAGTCGTTTGAGGTGTCTGGATGCTGCATAGCTTTGACAACATTCAACTTAAACTCGTCCTCATTGACTCTCAGGGTTAATTCCCCTTTTTGGACGTTAATGAGGGTTCGTCCAGTTGCTAGGAAAGGTCTTCCTAGAATGAGAGTTACACTCTTGTGCTCTTCCATTTCCAGCACCACAAAGTCAGTGGGAAAGACAAATGGCCCAACCTTGACAATCATGTCTTCAATCACCCCTGATGGGTATTTAATGGAGCCATCAGCAAGTTAGAGACATATCCGGGTTGGTTTGACTTCTTCAGTCAAACCAAGCTTTTTGATAGTGGATACAGGTATTAGATTGATACTTGCTCCAAGATCACGTAGAGCTTTCTTGGTACAAGTACCCTCTAATGTGCATGGTATCATGAAGCTTCCGGGATCTTTAAGCTTCTCTGGTAAGCTTTTCAGAATGACTGCACTGCATTCTTCAGTGAGGTAAACTTTTTCAGTTTCTCTCCAATCCTTTTTATGACTTAAGATCTCTTTCATGAACTTAGCATAAGAGGGTATTTGCTCAAGTGCCTCTACAAACGGAATCGTTATTTCAAGAGTCCTGAGATGGCATGTAAAGCGGGCAAATTGCTTATCCTGTTCTGCTTGGCGGAGTTTCTGAGGATAAGGCATTTTGGCTTTGTATTCCTCAACCTGAGTTGCTGCAGGTTTATTTCCTACAGATGTGGTTGAAGAAGCCTTTTTAGAGGGATTGCTATCAGTACTTGTATGTGTTTGATCCCTCACTGGCATTTGAATGCCAGGGTTGGAAGCTGGATTGGCGTTGGACGCCAACTCCTTACCTGTTTCTGGCATTTGAACACCAGAACTGAGCTTCCCTTGGGCGTTTAATGCCAACTCCTTGCCTATTTGTGGCATTTGAACGCCAGAACTGAGCATGGGTTGGGCGTTTAACGCCAGCTCTCCACCCTTTTCTGGCGTTTGAATGCCAGAATTATTCTTCTCTGGGCTCTTACTGTCCTCATAGAGATTTTGGGTAGCATTTTGTTCATTTCTTGGCTTCCTGCTACCTTGAAGTGAGGTATTTAATATTTTCCCACTTCTTAATTGAACTGCTTGGCACTCTTCTGTTATTTGTTTTGATAACTGATGTTCTATTTGCTTCAACTGTACTTCCATATTCATATTAGCCATTCTTCAATTGTCTTTCTCATGTGTATAGATCCACCAGCTGAGTAGTCCAAAGACATCTGAGCTCTCTCTATAAGCCCATAATAGAAGATGTCTAACTGCACCCACTCTGAAAATATTTCAGAGGAGCATTTTTTAGCATCTCTCTGTATCTCTCCCAAGCATCATAAAGAGATTCATTATCTCCTTGTTTAAAGTCTTGGATGTTCAGCCTTAGCTGTGTCATCCGTTTTGGAGGGAAATATTGATTCAGGAATTTTTCTGACAGCTGTTTTCCATGCCCTTATGCTAACCTTAGGTTGGTTATTTAACCACCTCTTAGCTTGGTCTTTTATAGCAAATGGAAATAGTAATAATCTGTAGACATCCTGATCTACTTCCTTATCATGTACTGTGTCAGCAATTTGTAAAAACTGTGCCAGAAACTCTATAGGTTCTTCCTGTGGAAGACCGGAATACTGGCAACTTTGCTGCACGTGGATTTATTTTATTATATTTATTTTAAAAAAATTCAAAATAATAAAATAAAATAAAATAAAAACTAAAATAAAAATAAAAAAATATTTGAAAATATTTTATGAAGATTTTAAAAAAAGTGAGGGAAGAGAAAGTGGTTAGGAAGTTTTGAAAAAGATATGTTTTTTTTTTGAAAACTTGACAACTAAGATATGATAAGATAAAATTTTGAAATTGAAATATGAATTTTTATGGAAAATTTCGAAATATTTGCTTAAAAATAGTTAGAAAATATATTCTTTTTTATTTTTGAATTTTATGATGAAAGAGAAAAACACACAAAAGACACAAGACTTGAAATTTTTAGATCTAATGCTCCTTGTTTTCGAAAATTTTGGAGGGAAAACACCAAGGAATACCAAACTTAAAAATTTTAAGATCAAAACACAAAGAAGACTAAAGAACACTTTAAAGACTCACAAGAACAACAAGAACATGAAGATAGAACACCAAACCTAAAATTTTTAAAGAAACAAGATAAAATTTTCGGAAATTAAAGAAAAATTACACAAGAGAACACCAAACTTAAAGTTTGGCACAAGATTTAATCAAAAAAAAAATATTTTTGAAAAAGTTTTAAAAGGAAGATACCCAATTACCAAGAACACAAGAACAACGTTCTAACCAACTGAGCTATAAATTTAACGTGTTTTAAAAAGGTATTTTTAAAGGAAAACAAAAACATGCAATTCAAAAATTGAAAGATAAAGAAAAGCACAAAATTAATAAAGAAAAATAATATTTTTGAAAAAATTTTGAAAAGACAATAAAAGACTCTGACCCTAAAGACAAAATTTTTCCTAATCTAAGCAACAAGATGAACCGTCAGTTGTTCAAACTCAAACAATCCTCGGCAACGGCGCTAAAAACTTGGTGCACAAAAATTACACTCACACTATGTAATTCCGCACAACTAACCAGCAAGTGCATTGGGTCGTCCAAGTAATACCTTATGTGAGTAAGGGTCGATCCCACGGAGATTGCTAGCTTGAAGCAAGCTATGGTTATCTTATTATTCTTAGTCAGGATACCAATAGGGTTCTTTAGTTTCAATTGTAAAAAGTGAAAGAGCATGAAATGAGTATTTGTTACGCAGTAATGGAGAATGTGTTGGAGTTTTGGAGATGCTTTGTCTTCTGAATCTCAGCTTTTCTACTGTCATCTTCTTCATGCACGCAAGGTTCCTTCTATGGCAAGCTCTATGTTGGTGGATCACCGTTGTCAATAGCTACCATCTGTCCTCTCAGTGAAAATGGTCCAGGTGCGCTATCACCACACGGCTAATCATCTGTCGGTTCTCACTCATGTTGGAATAGGATCCATTGATCCTTTTGCATCTGTCACTACGCCCAACCTTTGTGAGTTTGAAGCTCATCACAGTCATTCAATCCCTGAATCCTACTCGGAATACCACAGACAAGGTTTAGACTTTCCGAATTCTCAAGAATGCTGCCAATGGATTCTAGCTTATACTATGAAGATTCTGATTAAGGAATCCAAGAGATACTCATTCAATCAAAGGTACTACGGAGGTGGTTGTCAATCATGCGTTCATAGGTTGAGAATGGTGATGAGTGTCACGGATCATCACCTTCTTCATATTGAAGTGCGAATGAATATCTTAGATAGAAACAAGCGTGTTTGAATAGAAAATAGAAATAATTGCATTAATTCATCGAGACACAGCAGAGCTCCTCACCCCCAACAATGGGTTTAAAGACTCATGCCGTCAAAGAGTACAAAGTTCAGACCTAAAAAAAATGTCATGAGGTATAGAATAAACCTCTAAAAGTTGCTTAAATACTAAACTAGTAACCTAGGTTTACAGAAAATGAGTAAACTGAGAAAGATAGAGCAAGAATCCACTTCTGGGGCCCACTTGGTTTGTGCTGGGGCTGAGACTTGAGCTTTTCACGTGCCTGGGCTGTTTCTGGAGTTAAACGTCAGGTTGTAACCTGTTTTGGGCGTTTAACTCCAGTTTGCAACCTGTTTCTAGCGTTTAACGCTAGAATGGAACATGGAACTGGCGTTAAACGCAAGTTTATGTCATTTATCTTTGAGCAAAGTATGAACTATTATATATTACTGGAAAACCCTGGATGTCTACTTTCCAACCCAATTGAGAGCGCACCATATGGACTCTTGTAGCTCCAAAAAATCCATTCCGAGTGTAGGGAGGTCAGAATCCAACAGCATCAGCAGTCCTTTTTCAGCCTGAATTAGATTTTTGCTCAACTCCCTCAATTTCAGCCAAAAAATACCTAAAATCACAGAAAAACACACAAACTCATTGTAAAGTCTAGAAAAATAAATTTTTCCTAAAAACTAATAAAAATATACTAAAAGGTAGCTAAAACCTACTAAAAACTACCTAAAAACAATGCCAAAAAGCGTATAAATTATCCGCTCATCAGTTGCTGTGTGATTATTGGAGTTTTATCTTCATCCAGAGCCTTTTGAATTGGTGGTTCCATGAGCTCTTCCTCTATGTACTTCTCTGCTTCACTTAAGTGTGAATTCTCTTAATTGACTTCTTCACTTTCTTGTTTATCTACTTCCTCTTTTGCACTCAACATTTGATTTAATAATACTTTCATAGAGGAGATCTGTTGTTCTTCCCAATATTTCTTCATCTCCTCTTCATATCTTTCAATCACAGATTCAAGTGTTGAGCATCTTTGGTTCAGGAAAGTTTGTGAGGGTTGTGAGTTTTCATGTTTCCTTGTCATCACAAGTGCAGTTTTGATGTTCAAATACATCCACCACCTCATTCTTCATTGAAATTTTGCTTGACACAGGGGCCTCTTCTTCTTGCTCTTCCACTTCCTCTTTCACATCCACCAATTGGTCTTTATCTTCCTTGCTTAGCAGTTCTAAGTTTCTCTTCATTTGCTCTAAGTACCCATCTATCTTCTTGAAGCAGATCTCTTGCTCTTTCCAGGACTGTTCTTGCCTTTCCAATAATTCTCTGGACTTTTGAAGGGGATCTTCAACTGCTAGCTCAAAAGATGAAGGCTGAGAGTGATTTTGTGGACATGCATGTATTATTGTGAAATTGTTTTGAGGGATATAGAATGAATTTTGTGAATTGTGGAATGAATTTTGTGGTTGGTGACATGAGTTGTATGGGTCTTGGAGGAAACTGTGTGTTGAGGCATAATCAAATGATGAAGAATTTCGAAATGAGAAACTGGGAGGTGAGGGTGGACAATTTTGCATAAATAAATTAAAGGTTTTCTCAAGTGATGATGGCTCTTGATATGTGGAGTATGAATTGTCAAACGCTCTCTGATTTTGATCCTCCCAGGCACAACTTGAAGAATTGTTAAACTCATCACAGTATGGATCATCTTGTTGCCTTGAGGGACAATCTTGTATGAATTTATTGAAAATACACTCTAGTGAAGATGTCTCTTGATAAACACAGTATGGATCACTAAGATTTCTTTGATTTTGACTTTCCCAGCCACAATATGAGTAGTTGTTAGACTCATCAAAATCTGGATCATATTGTGTCTCTGGAAGGTGTCCCATTTCAATTGATTGTTCACATTCTTGTTGACATGTCCAGACACCATGAGGGTAATGACTTAAATCATCTTGTGGTTCTGGATCATATCTCATGTGAATTGCTTCATCATCTATCACTTCTTGGTGATATTCCCAGCTACCATTAGAATAATGACTCGAGTCATTTTGTGGTGGTGGAAAATATCACATATGATTCTCTTGCTCATCTTGTGGTTCTGAGACATATCTCCATGGATTGGAGTGCTCAGGATCTGTAAATTGTTGGTGATATTCCCAGCCATCATTAGAAATTGGTGATGGTGGGTAATATCCCATAAAATTTGTTTGATCATAAGATGAGGTACACTCTATTTGAATTTTGTAAAACACAACACCAATGAAAATTGAAATTCATGTCATAGAGAAGAATTTCTTAGTGAGGCAATAACTCAAACACCTTGCTATCAGCTTAAAACAGGAAACAAAAACAAAAAAATGCTTAATCTAGACTTCTCACCCACTTAATCATTGTCGATCTAAATCAATCCCCGGCAATGGCGCCAAAAACTTGATGGGTGAAAATTAGATTTCACAGAAAACTCACCGACAAGTGTACCGAGTCGCATCAAGTAGTAATAACTCACAAGAGTGAGGTCAATCCCACAGGGATTGATGGATCAAGCAACTTTAGTGAGTGATTAGTTTAGTCAAGCTAACAATATTGAGTGATAATTGATGAAGCAGAAAGTAAATGACAAGAAATTTAAAGTGCAGAAAGTAAATTTGGCAGAAACTTGAATAGCAAGAAAAGTAAATTACAGAAGATCTAACTTGCAGTAAGTAAATTGACAGAGGCTTGAACAACAAGAAATGTAGATTGCAGTAAATGTAAAGGGGACTGGGTGTTGGAAAATTAAATGAAGGCAGTAAATTAGAACTCAGATCAATTGAAGAAAATTAAATTGCAAGAAGAGTAGATCAGATTGTATCATGAACATAACAGAAAGGTAAAATTAGAGAAAAGGAAGTTGGACTAGAGGATTGTAGAAATTGAAATTTTCACAAACTAAATTCAATGTAACTCAAGTGTAGAAGGTGCAGAAAAATAAAAAGTGTATCAAAGAGAGCTTTCTATTCTACTTCTACTCCTACTCTCTAGCAGAGCCAGCCTCCTTTCTAAAATAGAACAGATGCCTTTTTATGGGCTTTTACAAAAATGAAAAATGAAAATGAACTTCAAAACAAGTTACAATTAAAATGAAATTTCTAATCTAATTGTTTCTTGTGCCTTTGAGTGATGTCAATGGGTTTTGCTTGCTTTAGATTTGAAGAAGAGTAGATCCGGATGGCTTGGTTCAAGTGGCATGGTGTGTTGGTGCAGCTCCAGTGGAGCGCTCTGTTGGGTAATTGAATGTAGCATTCACTCCTTGTGTGCCTTGTCATGTGCCACAGCATGCACCTAGCGCTCAATAAGTGAGGGCTGCACTCAAATTGTGAGCGCTACACTTATTGCTTTGCCTTGTTGAAGTTGAACGCTACATTTCCTTCCTTAGTGAGTGCTACTTCCTTGATTTCCTTGGGCCTTATGCCCGAAAATGCTCAATTTAGTGAGCGTAGCGCTCACTTGAATGAACGCTTGCTCCCCTTTCGAGCCTTGGCGCTGGCCCTTGCTCCCTTGGTTGATTTGTTGTTCCTTAAAGATGCCTTTCACTTGTGCTTCAATTTCATTCCAAATATCGTTGGAAAGCTCTGAATGTCAACTTTCCAACTCAATGAGAAACGCATCAATTGGACATCTGTAGTTCAAGTTATGGTCCTTTGAAAAATGCATGGTCATGCTGTTTTGGAGGCCGAAAACGCTCAATCTTGTGAGCGTAGCGCCAGCTTCTGAGGCCCATCCTTGAGGTTCACCCCCATACTATTATATATCATTGGAAAGCTCTGGATGTCTACTTTCGAATGTAATTATAAGCACATCATTACAAGCTCTACAGCTCAAGTTATTCTCCATGGAAGGTGAAGAGGTCAGCTGGCCTTACTGCAGGTTGATGCCATGTTAATCTATGCACCTTCAGAGCAAGTTTTCTCCCTTGGATTTAGTCCACCATGCGGTGCCATATATGCTTGGAAATCTCTAGATGTCTACTTTCCAATTCCACTAAAATCACTTCATTTGGAGTTTTTTTAGCTCAATTTATTCTTGCTGGAATATGAAGAGGTCAGGGTTGCAAATCCTCTTTGCTTAACTCAAAAGCCTCTTTGAGTTTGTCTCCAACTCTTTTGCCACCATGGGAGTATGATTCTTCTTTTTAGTGCTTTTATTGCTTCTTCTTCTATTATTTCCTACAAAGTTTATAAAATCAAAAGATCAAAGAAATATACCATTTAAGCACAAAAGCATTCAATATTTAAGCACTAATAATCAATTTCTTGTATGAAAAAGCATAGAAAAACATGACATGATGACATGTCATCAGGTCTTTAAGTTCTTTCTTGAACCTTTGAGGGTATGGAAGAGGAGGGTTGTAAGGCTTCACCTCCTTCCTCTGCGGATGTTCCTCCATGACTTGTTTTCCCTTTTTTGAAGCTTGTGGTTTTTCGTCCTTCTTATTGGACTTCTCTTGGTCATGCTTGTCTTCTTCTACTTGTTTCTTGCTGCCAATGTCATTCTCCAAAGTTTTTCCACTCTTTAATTGAATTGCTTTGCATTCTTCTTTTGGATTAGGAATGGTGTCACTTGGTAACGCATTGGTTGGTCTCTCAGCCACTGTTTCCTTAGACAATTGGCCAATTTGCCTCTCCAAATTTCTCAGTGAAGCTTCATGGTTCTTGTTGGCCAATTCTTGATGCTTGATCATTTTCTCCATCATCATCACTAGGTTGGAGATTCTTTCGGATTCTTGGGGTGGTTATGGTTGATTATGGGATGTAGATGGTGGATGAAAGTTATTTTGGTTAGTTGAGATGTTATTGGGTGGATAGTAGTTGGATGGGGGTTGATTGTTTTGTGGTTTTTTATATTGGTTTTGGTTAGTGTTTTGATGGTTTTGATGGTTTGTGTTTCTGGAGTTGTTTTTGTTTGAATTTTTTTGCCAAGGTTGCTGATTCTGGTTTTCTCCCCACCTCAGATTGGGGTGGTTCCTCCAAGATGAGTTGTAAGTGTCTCCAGGAAAATCATTTTGTCCAGCTCCTTTGTTGTGCGTGTATTGGACTTGTTCCTGCTGTTGCTCTTCATAGCTCTCTTCTTGTTGTCCCCATACCATTGATGGTTGACTGGTGGTGCTCACTGTTGCAAGTTGTAGCCCATCCATCCTCTTTGACATCATTTCAATTTGTTGTTGAAGTTGTTGGTGCATAACCTTGTTTTGAGTCAAGATTGTATCAACTCCTTCAAGCTCAAAGACACCTTTCTTTGGTACTGCTTGACTTCCAGAGGAGTAGAAATACTCATTGTTGGCCACCATGTCTATGAGATCATGTGCCTCTTGAGCAGTTTTCATCATTTGTAGTGATCCTCCTGAAGAATAATCTAAGGCTTTCCTTGAACTTAAGGACAAGCCTTCATAGAAGTTTTGCAGCTCAACCCATTCATTGAATATTCAGTCCGGGCATCTTCTAATTAGAGCTGTATACCTCTCCCAAGCCTCGTACAATGACTATCCTTCTTGTTGCCTGAATGTTTGCACATCAATTTTCAATTTGATGACTCTTTGAGGGGGGTAGAATTTGGCTAGGAATTTACTGACTAGATCATCCCAATTGGTGATGCTCTCTTTTGGGAATGTTTCTAACCAATGAATGGCTTTGTCTCTCAGTGAAAATGGGAATAACAATAGCTTATAGATGCCAGGGTGGACTCCATTGGTTTTAACAGTGTCACAAATCCTCAAGAACACAGAGAGATGTTGGTTTGGGTCCTCAGCAGCACTTCCCCCATATTGACAATTATTTTGAACTGGAGTGATAAGTTGGGGTTTGAGTTCAAAATTATTGGCATGGACATTGGAAGTTAGGATGCTACTGCCACAGTTTCTTGGGTTCGGGATAGTGTAAGAGGCTAGTACTCTTCTCTGAGGATGGCCATTGTTGTTAGCCACATCCTCAGGTAGATTAGGGATGTTACCCTCCATCTCTTGATCTTCTTCCTCTGATTCTTCTTCTCTAACAATTCCCTTCCGTCTTGCTTCTCTTCTTAGTCTCAAGAATGTTCTCTCTAGCTCAAAATCAAAAGAGGTGGATTCACATCTTCTTTCTTCTGGCATGCAACCAAAACAACACAAAACACAGACAGAGCACTCTGTTCCTTGAGTGCAGTTAGGATTAGTAGAAACAAAATCTCAAATAGTTAGTGTGCCTAACAAAACAAAAGAAAAATGCTTAATCTAGACTACCACCTTACTTAATCATTGTCAATCTAAATCAATCCCTGGCAACGGCGCCACAAACTTGATGGCATGAAAATGGATTTCACACGAACTAACCGGCAAGTATACCGGGTCGCATAAAGTAGTAATAACTCACCAGAGTGAGGTCGTTCCTACAGGGATTGAAGGATTGGGAAACTTTAGTTAGGTGGTGAATTTAGTTAAGCTAATGTTGATGACTTGGGTTGACAGAAAGTAACTTGCAATAATTCTAAAGTGCAGAATGTAAATTGACAAGAAAGTAAATGGCAGGAAGCTAAATTGGCTATGACTTAAAGTACAAGAAACTAAAAGGAGCTGAATCTTAAATTGTAAGAAAAGTAAATGGCTTAAGAGTAAAGTGATGAAATTAAAAGTGCAACAATATTAAATAGCAGGAAAACTTAAATTTCATGAATAATAAAAGGATTTGGGTATTGGGACTCAAAACAGAATTAAACAATATAAATTGCAGCAAGTGCAGAGAAATCAAAGTGGAGAAAATTCAAAGAAAGTGATTCATCAGGGATTGGAGATACTGTAATCCTCCATGAACCAATTGGGTCTCTATTCCTTTCTTAATCATATGCATAGATCTATGGCGGATTGAATTTGATTGGATCCCAATTTCTTGGTAATCCAATCTCTCTAATCATAATCAATCTTGCCCATTCCTTAATCTAATTGTCAAGAGAAGAGTTAGAGCATATTTCTCTCATCCATAAGCCATACTAACTTTCAAGATCTCAGTTCCTCCCGAATAGTGTTGATCAAGAGAGTAGTGAAGGATAGAGCTTCAGATCTAATGAAGGTGGTTCCCCTTCCGAGGCTCACACCCATATTTAATTGAATTAAACCCCCTTCCGGAGTGAATAATTCACAATCAAAGTAGAAGATACCCAATAGCTACACAATTGAATTAAGGAGAAGAAGAATTTCATTGATTCATTGAAATTACCATAGAGCCCCGCCCCCTAATGAAATTGGGGTTTAGTTCATCATCACTCTAGTACAAAAAACAATAAAGAAAAATTCATACGTGCGTGCGCATTGTGGGTGAACGTAGCGTTCATCAAATAAACGTAGCGTTCATATACACCTTGCTTCTTTGCTTTCTCTTTTCCTCACTTTTCACCTGCCATTAAACAAACAAGCAATCAAAGTCTCACCAAAATCATAAGGCTTATAATAATCAACTAAATTGTGCATAAACCTCATGATTGTGCATAAAATCAACAATGTTTGAGTGAGTCAAGATAAACATGAAATAACACTCCAATTGCTTACTTATTATGCATGAAAGTGTAATAAACCTAATAAAAGCAAGGAAAAATGCTAGTGAAACTAGCATAAGATGACTTGTCATCAGCATGATCAAAAGCTAGCAAGAAGAGAGTTTTTAAAAGGTTAAAATGTGTTGTTGTACAACTCAAGGCTTAAGTTCTTCCTGGGAAAGCTAAAGTCAAGATGGTCTGGAGCCTTCACAATTCTTAAGGCCTCTCCCTATGGTCATGTGGAACTTATGGAGGATAAGACACAAAGGACTTTCACTGTCAATGGCCACAGACTTAAGCATTATTTGGGAGACTCGTTGGATGAGTAAAGAGTGAACTATAACCTCAGCTACGAGGAAGGATCGTCAAGCTAGTGACGTTAAAGAAGCGCTGGTTGGGAGACATCCCAACACTCATATCCTTTCAATTTCATGCTTTCTAGTGTAGCTTATGTTTGGTCACCTAGATTGTTTAATTTTCAGTTTCAGTTGTTAGTTGATTAGTTGATAGTCTTTTTATTTGTTTTTGTTCAAAAGTTTCTAGTTTGCTGGAAGTGCAAACTTGCATGCCTATATGAGGTTGATTAATTAGGCTGAGAAACTAGCTAAAGAGATAAGTTTGGTGTGACCACTAACCCACTTAATTTGAGCTTACATCAAAATAATTGAAATAATCCTGGGAGTAAGCCTAAAATTAAGTTTGGTGTGGCCACCATCATAAGAAATTCATACGGCCCAATTGATTTATGTTAAAAAGCAATTAGTAATTTGGTGGTTACATAAATGGCCTCTTTATTGTGTACATATGGATTGGAAGTGGAAGAGTGTGAAAAGAATTAAATTTACTCCAACCATAATGTACACAATAAAGTCCTATCATGAGACCAATTACTATATGCAATGAATTTAAGTTTGGTGTCCAAAAGACACCCATTAATTTCCCTTTAATTTAAAGAATATGAAGTAATTTTTTTGTGATTACTGATGGGGTGTTTTCGAATGGATTTTCAGGAAAAAGGTGGGGCCCAGATGACATTGATAGCTCATCAAGTCAAGGAGTCAAAGTGTACTTACACTTTAGAACTCAAACACCTGAAGAAAGTTGAAGAGATATGGGTTGGCGCTGATGTGTGGAAAATGATCCAACACGAAACTCATCGGCAAGTGTACCGGGTCGCATCAAGTAATAATAACTCACATGAGTGAGGTCGATCCCATAAGGATTGAAGGATTGAGCAATTTTAGTTTAATGATTGATTTAGTCAAGAAAACAAGTATTGGTTGAGTAGTTTGTAATTGACAGAAGCTAAGTTGCTTGAAATGTAAATGGAGAGGGGTAATTGACTGAAAATTAAAGTGTAGAGAAATTAAAGAGGCTGAATCTTAAAGTGCAAGAAATATAAATTGCAGAAACTTAGATTGCAAGAAATGTAAATAACTAAATCTTAAAGTGCAAGAAATGTAAATTGCTTGAATCATAAAAGGAATTGGGAATTGGGATTGCAGAATTTAAACAAGTAGAAGTAAATTTCATTAAACAGAAGAGTAGAAGATGAATTGAATTGAAGTAGATCTCAAATAGTAAAGGTAGAATGCTTTGAAATGTAAAACAGAAAATGACTTGTGCTTAATTGCAATAAAATAAAAGATGGTTGAAGATCTCAGGAGTAGAAGAGACTAGAAAACAAGTCTAGATCTCAAATCCTTCTTTGATCTAACAAGAACAATTGCAAAAGAAATAAAGAAAAGTAAATTGCAGGAAGAATAGAAGATGAAGCAATAAATGGAAAGTGAAATTCAATTATGCAGAGAAAGTAAACAAGAGATCTCAAGGTGAGATTGAGACAGAAGTTCTTCAATTCTCCACCCAAGATCCAAAGCAAGAAAAATAAAAGTGCTCAAGCAAGAACAAGGAAGAAGAGAGACCAATTCTCCTTCCCAATTCTCTAAAATCTAAACTCAAAAGTAAAAGCTCCCAAAATGAAAATGAAAGTTCAGAAAATTTTAAAGTGAGCCTAGAGGTAAAAGTAAAGGAAAAAATATTGACGGTAAAAGTCCTAACTAAATCAAACTAGCTTCTATTTATACACTTTCTATTATTGGATTTTAGAATTTGGGTGGGCTTAAAAAATGGGTGAAGAATTGAATTAAATTGGATTTTTAAGTGAATTTCCAGCCCAAGTGTTGCTCCCAGGAGAATGCTCTGCTCTTGTAGGGAGCGGAGCATTGAAGCTTAAGTTGGAGATCCTTGTTGCGTGCCAAGGCTTGGAGAGGCATCAGGATAATGCTCCGCTCTTGTGGAGAGCGGAGCAGTGTGTGTCTTGTGCGCTCCTTGCTTCCCTGGACCGTGTCATGATGCGTGCTTGTGTGCGCCAAGGAGTAGCACTCTGCTCTCCTTGTGAGCAGAGCATTTGTGCTTCCAAGAGGAGGTCCCTGGTTCGATTCTTGCTGGGGGCATGCGCTTGGCTTTTTTTTCTTGCTACCAAAGTGGCTTTCTTGGCACCTGATTCACGTACAAGGCTTGGCTTCCTAGAGACCCTTGGTTCCAAACTTGGTGGAGGAAGTTGCTGCATTTTTTTCCTTGGTTTCCTTGGCACCAAAGTAGCGCTTAGGCCTTTACTTCCCTGGAGGTCTTGTGTTCGAACCTTGGAATTTGAAAACAAGCTAATTTAGGCTTGTTTTCCTTGCATTTGAGCGCTGCCCCCCTTCCTTCTTGTGATTGGGTTCGAAACCCATGGGGGGCATTTGGAGATATTTTCCTTCAATTTTCCTTCAAGAGAAGCCCAAAAATTCTCTCAAGGAGAGCGGAGCAATGTTCTTCCTCCCTTGTTTCTTGTTTCCCAAATTGTGCTCCGCTCTCAAGGGGAGCAGAGCATTGAGCCTTGTTTCCTTGGTCCATTGTTGTGCTTCCTTGAAAGAGTGCTCCGCTCCTGAAGAGAGCATTATGCTTCCTCCTTCTGTGCGCCATGCTTCATTGTTTCCTTTGCCACACTCTTTTATTCTTTGGGCCACACATCTTAGGCCACGCTTTCTTGTTTTCTTCTTTTCTTCACCTACAAATAATTAAAATAACCAATCAAAGTATCACCAAATTCACAAGGTTTATAAATCATTAAAAATCAACTGAATTTAGCTTTAAACTTCATGATTTAGCATCAATTAAATGGTGGTTGTTTGATTCAAAGACACCATGCATTTCCACTCTAAATTACTTACTTATAATGCAAGAAAGTGTATAAAAACTAGTGAAACAAGTGAAATTAGCTTGAAAAATAGGCATATGATGACTTGATGAATGTGATGATCCGTGACACTCATCATCATTCTCACCTATGAACGTGTGCCTGACAACCACCTCCGTTCTACCTTAGATTGAGTGGATATCTCTTGGATCCCTTAATCGGAATCTTCGTGGTATAAGCTAGAATTGATGGCGGCATTCAAGAGGATCCGGAAGGTCTAAACCTTGTCTGTGGTATTCTGAGTAGGATTCAATGATTGAATGACTGTGACGAGCTTCAAACACCTGAAGGCTGGGCGTTAGTGACAGACACAAAAGAATTAATGGATTCTATTCCAACCTGATTGAGAACCGACAGATGATTAGCCGTGCCGTGACAGGGTGCGTTGAACATTTTCACTGAGAGGACGGGACTGTAGCCATTGACAACGGTGATGCCCAACATACAGCTTGCCATGGAAAGGATTAAGAAGGATTGGATGAAGACAGTAGGAAAGCAGAGAGACGGAAGGGACAAAGCATCTCCATACGCTTATCTGAAATTCTCACTGATGAGCGGATACTTTATACGCTTTTTGGGGGTAATTTCATGTAGATTTTAGTATGTTTTAATTGGTTTTTAGTAGAACATTATTAGTTTTTAGGCAAAAATCATATTTCTGGACTTTACTATGAGTTTGTGTGTTTTTCTGTGATTTTAGGTATTTTCTGGCTGAAATTGAGGGAGCTGAGCAAAAATCTGAGTTAGGCTGAAAAAGGACTGCTGATGCTGTTGGATCCTGACCTCCCTGCACTCGAAATGGATTTTCTGGAGCTACAGGAGTCCAATTGGCGCGCCCTTAACGGCGTTGGAAAGTAGACATCCAGGGGGTCTCAGCCCCAGCACACACCAAGTGGGCCCCAGAAGTGGATTTCTGCACCAATTATCTTAGTTTATTCATATTCTGTAAACCTAGGTTACTAGTTGACTATTTAAACAACTTTTAGAGACTTATCTTGTACTTCATGACATTTTCAGATCTGAATTTTATACACTTTGACGGCATGAGTCTCTAAACTCCATTGTTGGTGGTGAGGAGCTCTGCAGCGTCTCGATGAATTAATGCAATTATTTCTATTTCACTCAAACGTGTGTACGGTCCGATCTAAGATGTTTATTCGCGCTTAATTATGAAAGAGGTGATGATCCGTGACACTCATCACCTCCCTCAATCCATGAACGTGTGCCTGACAAACACCTCCGTGCCTGACAAACGCCTCCGTTCTACATCAGACTGAATGAGCTTCTCTTAGATTCCTTAATCAGAATCTCTGCGATATAAGCTAGAATTGATGGCGGCCACTCTTGAGAATTCGAAAGGTCTAAACCTTGTCTGTGGTATTCCGAGTAGGATTTAAGGATTGAATGGCTGTGACGCGCTTCAAACTCGCGATTGCTGGGCGTGATGACAAACGCAAAAGGATCAATGGATCCTATTCCAACATGATCGAGAACCAACAACTGATTAGCCGTGCTGTGACAGAGCACCTGGACCGTTTTCACTGAGAGGATGGGAGGTAGCCACTGACAATGGTGACACCCTACATACAGCTTGCCGTAGACGTGCTTTACTATCTGAAATTCTCACCAATGAATTACATAAGTATCTCTATCCTTGTTTTATGTTTTATTCATAAATCATTCATGACCATTTGAATCTGCCTGACTGAGATTTACAAGATGACCATAGCATGCTTCATACCAACAATCTCCGTGGGATCGACCCTTACTCACGTAAGGTTTATTACTTGGACGACCCAGTGCACTTGCTGGTTAGTTGTGCGAAGTTGTGATAAAGAGTTGAGATTGCAATTGAGCGTACCATGTTGATGGCACTATTGATGATCACAATTTCGTGCACCAAGTTTTTGGCGCCGTTGCCGGGGATTGTTGAGTTTGGACAACTGACGGTTCATCTTGTTGCTTAGCTTAGGTATTTTTTCAGAGTTCTTAAGAATGAATTCTAGTGTTTCAAGGTGATGTTCTTATCATCACCAAAGCTGATTGATTCTCATCAATTTAGCTCTTGAATGCAAACCAAAGCTGATTGATTCTTATCAATTTAGCTCTTGAATTCAATGTCCTACTGAAGCTTGGCTAGCCATGCCTAATTCCTTTAGACTGAAGCTTTAGACTAACATTGCATGATTCCTGGAATTTTCATTAAGAATTTTGATATCTTTATTTTCTTTTCCACTTAATTTTCAAAAAATCCAAAAAAATTACAAAATCATAAAAACCAAAAATATTGTATGTTTCTTGTTAAGTCTAGTGTCTCATGTTAAGTTTGGTGTCAATTGCATGTTTCTGTTCTTCTTGCATTCATTCATGTGTCTTAAGTGATCTTCAAGGTGTTCTTGATGATTTCCTTGCTCTGATCTTTAAATTCTCTTATCTTGAGTATTTTTGTTGTTTGTCATATGCATTCTCATTTGTTAGTGTCAATAGTATACAAACTTCTAAGTTTGGTGTCTTGCATGCATTGTTTATTTGATTTTAGTTGCATTTTGATTATTCCTCATTATTAAAAATCCAAAAAAAAATTTAATTTGTGTCTTTTCAAGTCAATAATACAGAGAATTGAAGATTCAGAACATACAGCAGAGGAATTATACAGAAAAAGCTGGGTGTTCAAAACGCCCAGTGAGGAAGGCAAACTGGCGTTTAAACACCAGCCAGGGTGCCTGGTTGGGCGTTTAACGCCCAAAAGGGTAGTGTTTTGGGCGTTAAACGCCAGAATGTGCACCATTCTGGGCGTTTAACGCCAGGATGGCACAAGAGGGAAGATTTTGTTTTCAAATCAATTTTTTTTTCAAGTTTTCAAAATTTTTCAAAATCAAATCTTTTTCAAATCATATCTTCTCAATCACATCTTTTTAAAACCATAACTTTTCAATCATATCTTCTAATCACATCTTTTTCAAAATAGTTTTCAATCATATCTTTTTGATTTCTAATTTCAAAATCTTTTTCAAAAATCACTTGATTTCTTTTCCACTTTTAGTTTTCGAAAATCAAAAATTTTTTTTTCCAAAATGCTTTTAAAATCTTACTTAATTTTCGAAAATTTCTTCCCCTCTTCTCACATCCTTCTATTTATGGACTAACACTCCTCCTCAATGCACAATTCGAACTCTATCTTACTTGATATGTTTGAAATTTCTACCTCTTCCTTCTATTTTTCTTTTCCTCTGACACCTCAAGGAATCTCTATACTGTGACATAGAGGATTCCATATTTTCTTGTTCTCTTCTCTTTCATATGAGCAGGAGCAAAGACAAAAGCATTCTTGTTGAGGCTGATCCTGAACCTGAAAGGACCTTGAAGCGAAAGCTAAGAGAAGCTAAGGCATAACTCTCTGTAGAGGACCTAACAGAAATCTTCAAAGAAGAAGAACCCATGGCAGCCGAAAACAACAACAATGCCAACAATGCAAAGAAGGTGCTGGGTGACTTTACTGTACCTACTCCCGACTTCTATGGGAGAAGCATCTCTATCCCTGCCATTGGAGCAAACAACTTTGAGCTTAAGCCTCAATTAGTTTCTCTAATGCAACAGAATTGCATGTTCCATGGACTTCCATTGGAAGATCCTCATCAGTTTTGAGCTGAATTCTTGCAAACCTATGACACTGTCAAGACTAATGGGGTTGACCCTGAGGTTTACAGACTTATGCTATTCCCTTTTGCTGTAAGAGACAGAGCTAGGATATGGTTGGACTTACAACCTAAAGAAATCCTGAACTCTTGGGAAAAGCTAGTCAATACCTTCTTGGCAAAGTTCTTTCCACCTCAAAAATTGAGTAAGCTTAGAGTGGAAGTCCAAACCTTCAGACAGAAGGAAGGAGAATCCCACTATGAAGCTTGGGAAAGATACAAACAATTGATCAGAAAGTGTTCCTCTGACATGCTTTCTGAATGGAGCATCATAGGTATTTTCTATGATGGTCTGTCTGAACTGTCCAAGATGTCATTGGATAGCTCTGCTGGAGGATCTCTTCATATGAAGAAGACGCCTACAGAAGCTCAAGAGCTCATTGAAATG
>NC_029777.3:40784974-40794766 GCF_000817695.3 Arachis duranensis | reverse complement strand
AAGACAGAGAATTCTAAGCAGAACCACTCTGACTTAGCAACCATGGTCTCTGATCTAATCAAAACCACTCAAAGTTTCATGACTGAAATAAGGTCCTCCATTAGGAATTTGGAGGCACAAGTGGGTCAGCTGAGCAAGAAAATTACTGAACTCCCTCCTAGTACTCTTCCAAGCAATGCAGAAGAGAATCCAAAAGGAGAATGCAAGGCCATTAACATGACCTACATGGCCGAACTTGGAGAGGAGGAAGAGGCAGTGAACGCCACTGAGGAAGACCTCAATGGACGTCCACTGGCCTCCAATGAGTTCCCTAATGAGGAACCATGGGAATCTGAGGCTCACACTGAGACCATAGAGATTCCATTGGATTTACTCCTGCCATTCATGAGCTCTGATGAGTATTCTTCCTTTGAAGAGGATGAGTATGTCACTGAAGAGCAAGTTGCTAAATACCTTGGAGCAATCATGAAGCTAAATGACAAGTTATTTGGTAATGAGACTTGGGAGGATGAACCCCCTTTGCTCACCAAAGAACTGGATGACTTGTCTAGGCAGAGATTACCTCAAAAGAGACAGGATCCTAGGAAGTTCTCAATACCTTGTACCATAGGCACCATGACCTTTAAGAAGGCTCTGTGTGACTTAGGGTCAAGTGTAAACCTCATGCCTCTCTATGGAATGGAGAAGCTAGGGATCTTTGCGGTACAAGCTGCAAGAATCTCACTAGAGATGGCAGACAATTCAAGGAAATAAGTGATGCAGGTGGTAATTGTCTCTCAACAAATATCCTTCGGCAAGTGTACCGAATTTGTCGTCAAGTAAAAACTCACAATAGAGTGAGGTCGAATCCCACAGGGATTGATTGATCAAGTAACTTTAATTAGAAGAATGTTCTAGTTGAGCTAATTCAGAATTTGGGTTGAGAGTTGCAGAAAATAAAATGGCAGTAATGTAAATAACATGAAAAGTAAATGCTAGAATTAAAAAGCTGGAATTAGATGACTGAAATTAAATTGCAAAATTGTAAATGGGAATAGGGTGTTTGCTCATGAACATAAACGCAGAAATTAAAGAGAATGGGTTAGATCAGAATTTGGGGAGTTCATTGGGCATAGGAGATGTTGCAATTCTCCGGATCAAGTCATTTTCATCTCTTCCTCAATCAATGCACTCATTGATCTCCTTGGCAATCTTAATTGATTGAATTACAATTTCTTGCAATTTAATCTCTCAAATCTTGATCAATAGCCAATTCCTTGGTCAATTGCTCATGAGAAGAGATGAACTGTGGTCACTGATTATACCACATGCATTTCCCAAATCAAGTATTGAGAGGATTATAGTCACATATCCATCCAAACCCAATTTGGTCTAGCATGAGAAAGCATTTCTAGCTTGATCTCTTCATTCCTTTTTCAAGTCTCAGAAGAGATCCAAGTTGGAATAGCTCCTTTTCCAAGATAGCTACCCAATGGGATGAAGATCGAAAGCTTTCAAGTAAAATCAAGAGAAAAGAGAGAAGAAGAATAATGAAAACTAGTATTGATCCATCAAATTACAACAGAGCTCCCTAACCCAATGAAAGGGGTTTAGTTGTTCGTAGCTCTAGAAAATAAAAACAAAGATGGAGAATACATCAATGAACTATAAAAACAGAGTAAAATACAGAGAGTAGTGCTCTCCCTTCAACCATCCGAACTCCCTAATAATTCAAAGCTACTCCTATATATACTACTCTTCTCAGCTTCTAGTTGGTTCTTCAAGTCTTGGGCCTTTGAATCTTGAGTTTGAAGCAGTTATTTTCTTTATTTGGGCTTCGTTTTACTTGCAGAGAGAAAGTGTGAAGTGGGCAGAGATTTTAGCTCAAGACGTTAGAGGTGTTAGCATTCAGTGAGAAAATGGGTTCGAAAACGTTAGTGTCATTCAACTTTTTCACTAACGTTTCTTACCCAAGTAAAGGTCACGTTAACTTCAACGTTAGTGGCACAAACGTTGCCACTAACGTTGCCTCTTTGTCTTTCGCACACGTTATTGGGAGTCAACTTTCCCAATAACGTTGAGAGCCTCTCCCTTTCCTACGTTAGAGTCCATGTTAACTTAGTTAACGTGGCTCTTTTAACATAGGTGTGCCAATCTTCGAGAACGTTAGTGACACTCAACATTGTCACTAACGTTCCAATATGCCCCTATTCTCGTTAGAGTCCACGTTAACTAGGTTAACGTGGCTTCTAACGTGGCTTTGCAAACCATTTCCAACGTTAGTGACAATATTGAGTGTCACTAACGTTGGCTCATCTTTCACTCATTGCCGTTAGCTTCCACGTTAACTATGTTAACGTAGAAGTTAACGTGGCTCCTTGGGGTTTTGTGGTTGCTTCCAACGTTAGTGACAATGTTGGGTGTCACTAACGTTGTCGACCATTCTTGCCTCTCACGTTAGCTCCCACGTTAACCAAGTTAACGTGGAAGTTAACGTGGCACATTGCACCTTAGGCCAACGTTAGTGGCAATGTTGAACATCACTAACGTTGGCTTCCTTCCCCTTATTGACATTAGAGGCCATGTTAACCAAGTTAACGTGGACTTTAACGTGGCCACTTATGATCATTGGCCAACGTTAGTGATAATGTTAAGTGTCACTAACGTTGGCTCAAAGTCCTTCCTTCATGTTAGAGCTCACGTTAACTTAGTTAACGTGACTCTTAACGTGGGCAATGATGGCTTCGAGAGCGTTATTAGCAATCACTTTTCTCATTAACTTTGCAGTTTACCTCCCATTCCACGTTAGTGGCTACGTTAATGAAATTAACGTGACTACTAAGTGGTTCCTCCTTGCTTCCTTTGGTCCTGAAATCAAGCAATAGAGTGCATTAAAGTTCTAGTCCAAGTCATGGGTAATGCAACATACCAATTGTCACTAAATTCATGCAAAATCCTCATGAAATCATGTAAAATGCACAATGTATGCTTGAATCACGGTGTAAGTGAATATCTACCCAAAACTAGCTTATTTCCTAAGGAAATGCATGAAACTACCCTAAAAACAGTAAAGAAAAGGTCAGTGAAACTGGCCAAGATGCCCTTGCATCACAACACCAAACTTAAAGCTTGCTTGTCCCTAAGCAAGTACTGGAACAAGGGAATGATGAATGGAATGCCAAGAGAAATGAGTCATTCTTGTGGAGGTCATGTTACTGATTTTATGGTGGTTTGATGCATAACAACTTAGGTTCATTCCATTACTGGCTTTCAGACCTTTATCATGCTCTAAAACACTGGTTTTGCTTACATACCATGAGACCTTTATTGATCCTTTTATTGTCATTTCAGGGCTTATTTGTGTTCTTCAGGCTAGGTGCTCTGTAAGGAGGCAACTCTTTAAAATAAGCTTTCAGCCAACACTCCCGAACCAGTTGGTTCAAGGTGCTAGGTGTTGAAACACCCCTACGGACTTACTTCCTCAAGTCTCTCCCCCATACATACACACCACAGGCATATGGTTTATTTGTTTTCTTTTCTTGAGACCTTGGTGTCTAGCACCTCTTTGGGTTACTAAATGCTCTGTAGTGAGGGTTACTCTTGATAGTGGACTTTCAGCTGATAATCCCGAGTTAGTTAACCCAAGTTACCAAGTAATAAGGCACCCCTAAGAGCTTATTCATCCAAGTAGATCCCTCACACAGGAACACCACAGACACATGCCTCAAGATTAAAACCATTGGTGCCTAGCCTTATTGCTTACTCTTTTTCTTTTGTTTTTCAATTTCATTGTTCTTTCCCTTTCTCTTATTAGGATCTTGTTATTTAGCTAGTGTCATGGGGTGTGTTCAAAGCATATGATTCAGGACAGATAGTTGTCTTCCCATCTCATGGTTGAACCAACTTAGCTAACTTATGATCACACCAAAGATTCAGAAAATTACTCCATATTATGAACTCCTCTCTGGTCTTTTTAAAACACAATCATTCTCTTTTTCATTTGATTCCAAGGACAACATACAATTAAGTAAAGTAGTGGTGCAGTGACATAAAGAACCTGCAAACATAGACCTAAGCAATAAAACTAAAAATGCAGAATTGAAAATGTTCAAACTAGCATGGAAGCATGTTCTATTTCATACAAGATCTTCCTTATTTAAAGCATAGAAAAAGATGGAGTAAAGAAGGAACTCCACCACCTTTTATTCTTGTGGTTGTCCATGCTCTCCTCCTTGCTTGTCTTCCTTGTGTCCTTTTGCATTTCCTCGCATCCGCGCCAATCTTGCTTGCTTCCAATCCTCAAGTGCCTTCCTCACTGATTCATGACTCTCTTCCACCCTTTGTCTTTCCTTTCGTACTAATTCATCCTTCATTTCTTCATACTTGGCGATTCCTGGATGCAATATTGGCAGCTGTCCTACTATGTAGCCGAGCCTGGCTTGAGTGTTTATATGATGCCCCGTCTCGCTCATGTAAACTCCTTCTGCGAATGCCCTTTGCTCGTCCAATAGTTCTGCCTGTTCTATTTGTCTTCGATGCATCTCATGTATATGCACCCCTTGATGTGCTTACATGTTGATTAGCCTCTGGATGGACTCTTGTTGCTCATTTTGCCTTTGTTCAATCTTGCTGAATGTTTCTCCTCATTGTTGCCCTTGACTTAGTTGTTGTTCCATCATCTGCCTTTGCCACTCACTTTGCTGAGTCGTCCATCTTGAGAATGCTTCCTCTTGCTGCCCCATTATTTGTAGTTGAAGCTCTTTCTGCACTCCTTGGCTTTCCAAATACTGTCTAGACAAGCCGTCAATGGCTTCTCGCAATTGGTCCATGTCCAAGGTATGTGGTGCTTGCCTCTCTACCACTTGTCCTTCCACTACTTGAGGGACTGTCCTCTTCCTTTGCTTCCGTTGAGACAGAGGGGATGCGGCAGCATTCATCCTGTGGGCCGTTATTGGAATGCCTTCTTTTATCCACACAGGATCCTCATCTTCAAAAACCACCCCAGCTTTCTTGCATATTCGGTAAATGGTGCTGGGGTAACCTAACGTTCCTCTTGAATTGCTTTTTTCTGCCATCTTTCTAATGCCTTCTGCTATGAGTTCATGAACCTTGATTTCTCCTCCCTTCAGTATACAATGCACCATTGTTGCTCTCTTAAGATTCACCTCCGAGTTGTTTGCAGTTGGGAGGATAGACCTCCTCACTAGCTCAACCACCCCTTGGCTTCAGGAGTGAGATCTGTTCTTTTGAGGAACTTTGGTTTCTTTCCCGGACCCTTTTCCCAATCAGCTCCGGGTACATAAATGTCCCTCAAGATTTGGTCATAATTGGGGTTGTCCAATCTTGAGTGATAACTCTCTTCTTCAAACTGTATGGACCGTAGCTTCAGTGCTCTCATGACACCCATGGGACCAAAATCAACCAACTTTCCTCTCACAAAGCTTGTATATGACTCATCTTTCTTATCATATCGGACCGCATTCGCATAAAATTCTCTTATGAGGTTGGCATTTACCTTAATGACCGGATCAGTGAGGAGCTTCCATCTCCTCTTTTCTACTTTCTCTGTGATTTCGGGGCATTCAGTTTTCTTCACTTGAAATCCCAGCTCATAAATGATTTCCTTGTCAACCATCCACCCGTATTGCAATGCGTGATACAAGCTTCTAAATCTCTTTTCATCATACGGGTGTTGCTCCATGGGTTCCTTTCCCTTCCTTCTTTTAGAACTTGAAGAGGCCATGAACGAGAGTTGATATGTGAAGGTGGTAAGGTTTTGGAGACTTTTAGTTGTTTAGGGTTTTATTGCAATGAAGAGAATGAGGGGGAAACGTTTGTACTGTGAGAGGGAGTGTCTTGTGCTGAAATGAAGATTGTGAAGAGTGGGTTATGACGATGAAGGTGGGTATGGAACAAGGATTATTTATATGTAGAAGTTGTGAATAAATGGAGGGTGTGGATTGATGTATTGGTTGCCTTATGGATGGTTGGGGTTATGTGTGGAGAAAGGACAAGGATCACCAACTTTATGATGGAGATTGCTCGGTCTTTAAGGTGACTCATTTTTCTAATGTTGCATGGCAACATTTTCCAATGTATTCCCTTTTTAGAACAAGTGTGTAGTTCTCTTCATGAAGTGGCTGAACCTCCCTAATTTAATTGTCCAATCAATCCCCATCAATGCTCCTTTTCTTTTTCCTATAAAGACAAAATAAGAAAGGTGAGAAAAGACATTAAAACGACAACATGAACTTTACGGCTAGAAAAGAAAAAAATTCAGAAAAGATTAAATTATTTATTCATGACTTCCAACTAACTAACTAACTATTCGTGGGTCCTTGTATGCATATTGGTGGCACCATGGGGTGACACCAAACTTAGTTTGGAGCACTGTAATGAAAAGTTCTGTTCAAAGATTCCAAGACTAGCATGCTCTTAGTTGCATTCATGCTTTCTTGGCATGCTTTGAACACCAAACTTGTTCTTCACTGTATACTGCACAATACGGATTCCACCAAGAGTTTGTTAAGTTTGGGTTTGAATTCATAAATATTGACTTGTTTATTATCTTCTAAAAGCATATAAAACATGGGTTGCCTCCCATGAAGCGCTTTTTTAGCGTCACTAGCTTGACGTTTCTCCCCCAATCAGGGTGGTTGGTAATGCTTGAAGTCCTCCCCTCTTGCTGTGGACTTGTATCCATTGGTTGTATCAATGATCTCTACATGTTCCAGGGAGAGAACTCTGTTGATCGTGAAGACTTTAGGTAACTGAGATGGTACAGTAGAGAGATTAGGGGGGATATCTGGAAAGTAAGCTGAGATCACTCTATCTCCTGGAGAGAAGTCTTCCGTAGGGATCTTTTTGTTCCTCCACTTCCTTGGTACCTTCTTCTTTGTTTCTTTTGATGTCTCCTTGCTCTTGGTTACCTCTTTTTCTAAAGGAGTTATGATATTGTCTTCACATGCCTCTAGAGGTTTAGGTTCCTCTAACTTTTCCTTGAGCTGTGGCAGTGGCTGTTTCCCTTGTTTATTAACCAAAGGGGTTTCCAGATAGGTTGGGTGTGCTTCTGTGCTTGCTTCCTCCTTTAGCATCTCATCATGGTCTTTACTTGGTTCCTTGTGTTCTTGGTCTACTTCTTGTGAGAGTTTGAAGACATTAAAGCTGAGCCGTTCATCATGGATCCTCAATATTAGCTCCCCTTTTTCCACATCTATGAGTACTCTGGCCGTAGCTAGGAAGGGTCTTTCCAATATGATTGGGTGAATGTGACTCTCTTCCATGTCCAGGATGACAAAGTCTGTTGGGAGAAAGTATTTCCCAACCTTTAGTAGCACATTTTCCACCACTCCTATTGCTTGCTTTTGAGTCTTGTCAGCCAGTCTGATGACCACATCTGTGGGCATTATCTCATTGATCTGCAGCCTCTTCGCCAGGGATAGGGGCAGTAAGTTGATGCTTGCCCCTAAATCACAGAGTGCTTTATCAAACATTGTTTCCCCTATGGCACAAGTGATGTGAAAACTCCCTGAGTCTCTTCTTTTTGCAGGCAATTCAGGTTGAATAAGGGCACTACATTCCTTGTTTAACACTATAGTTTGGCCTCCTTTGAGTGAGCTTTTCCTGGGAAGAAGTTCCTTCATGTACTTGATGAATGGTATGTTCACATGCAGAGATGCAAACAAGTCTAGGAACCTTGAGTATATTCTCTTCCCCACAGCACCATTGAGCAGTTGGGGAAATGGTGCATAAAGCTTCAGCAACTCTTGTTGTGAGATTTCTGGTTCTTGGTGATCTCTATCCTCCTCCTCTGTTGAGTTGTTTTCAAGCTGTTGGGAGAGGTTGCTTTGCTTGTCTTCATCCTCTTGATCACTTGTAGTGACCATTTTGCAATCTTCCCATCTTACTTTCTTTGCCTCTCCTCTTGGGTTTTTCTCCGTGTCACTTGGGAAGCCATCAGTAGGTTTGGGAATCTTCTCCGCTAAGCATCCCACTTGAAATTCTAGCTTCTTGATGGTCTCTCCTTGGTTCTTAATGTTGGCTCGCACCTCTTCTTTGAACACCTTGTCTTCTTGAATCTCTTGGTATATTCCTTCAAGTAAGGTTTCAAGCTTAGAGAGTCTATCATCAATTGATGGTAAATTGGGATTAGAGGTGGAAGGATGAGAGGTGTTGTTGTGGGGGTGTTGATATGTCCTCTGTGTGAATTGTTGATGAGCTGCATTGTTGTTGAAGTTGTAACGCCTCTGGTCTTGGCCTTGCTCTTACTGATTCCCCCACCCAAAGTTTGGGTGGTTCCTCCATCCAGAGTTGTATGTCTTGGAGTATGGATCATGGTTCTGTCTAGGTGAGTTCCCAATGTAGTTGGCTTGCTCAAGGTCCTCTTCTTCAACTTCTTCTTGGGTTGTTAATGAGGTGGTGATTGCTGCCACTTGGTTCCTCTCCATCTTCTTGGTGAGGTCAGCTAACTGCTTGGTGATGAGCTTGTTCTGAGCCAGCAGAGCATCTACATTGTTTAGCTCCATTACTCCCTTAGTGTTCCCTCTTTCGGAAGCATAGAAGTAGTCATTCTCAGCTACAGTTTCAATGACATCTATTGCTTCTTCAATGGTCTTCTTCTTGTTCAAGGATCCTCCAGAGGAATGATCTACTGCCTTCTTTGATTCATATGACAAGCCTTCTGGTGCACGAATTTGCAATCCGTACAACTAACCAGCAAGTGCACTGGGTCGTCCAAGTAATACCTTACGTGAGTAAGGGTCGATCCCATGGAGATTATTGGTTTGAAGCAAGCTGTGTTTATTTTATTAATCTTAATCAGGATACCAATAGAGTTATTTAGCTTCGTATAAAGTAAAAAAGGGCATAAAATAAATAGTAGTTACTTGTTGTGCAGTAATGAGGAATATGTTGGAGTTTTGGAGATGCTTTGCCCTCTGAATTTCTGCAATGTAATATGCAACTCAATTGTTTGTAAAGCCCGCCTACGGCAAGCTGTATGTAGGGTGTCTGATGAGCGGATAATTTATACACTTTTTGCCATTATTTTTAGTATGTTTTTGGTATGATATAGTTAGTTTTTAGTATATTTTTATTAGTTTTAGTTAAAATTCACTTTTCTGGACTTTACTATGAGTTTGTGTGTTTTTCTGTGATTTCAGGTATTTTCTGGCTGAAATTGAGGGACCTGAGCAAAAATCTGATTCAGAGACCAAAAAGGACTGCAGATGCTGTTGGATTCTGACCTCCCTGCACTCGAAGTGGATTTTCTGGAGCTACAGAAGCCCAATTGGCGCGATCTCAACGGCGTTGGAAAGTAGACATCCTGGGCTTTCCAGCAATATATGATAGTCCATACTTTTCCCAAGATTTGATGGCCCAAACCGGCGTTCAAAGTCACCCTCAGGAATCCCAGCGTTAAACGCCGGAACTGGCACCAAAATGGGAGTTAAACGCCCAAACTGGCACCAAAGCTGACGTTTAACTCCAAGAGGAGTCTCTACACGAAAATGCTTCATTGCTCAGCCCAAGCACACACCAAGTGGGCCCGGAAGTGGATTTTTATCTCTTTTACTCATCTCTGTAAACCTTAGGCTACTAGTTTTCTATAAGTAGGACCTTTTACTATTGTATTAAAAATCTTTTGATCACTTTAGATCTCTAGATCATCTTTGGACATTTTAGTTCTTAGATCATTGGGAGGCTGGCCATTCGGCCATGCCTAGACCAGATGCTTATGTATTTTCAACGGTGGAGTTTCTACACACCATAGATTAAGGTGTGGAGCTCTGCTGTACCTCGAGTATTAATGCA
>NC_029777.3:40779542-40780321 GCF_000817695.3 Arachis duranensis | reverse complement strand
TATCCCTCTGTCATCATGGAGAGGAAGCATGAAGAGCTTCTCTCAAAGCAGAGCCAAACAGAGACCCCACAGTCAAACTCTAAGTTTGGTGTTGGGAGGCCACAACCAAACTCTAAGTTTGGTGTTGAACCCCCACATTCAAACTCTAAGTTTGGTGTTGGGAGGTTCCAACACGGTTCTGAGCATTTTTGAGGCTCCATGAGAGTCCTCTGTCAAGCTAATGACATTAAAGAAGTGCTTGTTGGGAGGCAACCCAATGTTTTATAATTAACTATTTTCTTTTGTTATTATATGTCTTTTGTAGGTTGATGATCATAAGAAGTCACAAAATCCATGAAAAAAGCAAAAACAGAATGAAAAACAGGAAGAAAAACAGCACACCCTGGAGGATGCACCCACTTGCGTTTAAACGCCAGAAATGGGCAAGAAGCTGGCGTTAAACGCACCCACTGGCGTTTAAACGCCAGTGAGGTTAGCTGGTGGGCGTTTAACGCCCAGTCTGGCACCATTCTGGGCGTTTAACACCAGAAAGAGGCACCAGACTGGCGTTAAACGCCAGAAAGGGGCAAGATGCTGGCGTTAAACGCTAGAAATGGGCACCAGCCCGGCGTTTAACGCCAGAAATGGCACAAAACGTGATTTTGAATGCCATTTGGTGCAGGGATGACTTTTCCTTGACACCTCAGGATCTGTGGACCCCACAGGATCTGTGGACCCCACAGGATCCCCACCTACCCTACCACTCTCTCTCTTCTTCACCAATCACCTCAACACCTCTT
>NC_029777.3:40774343-40776248 GCF_000817695.3 Arachis duranensis | reverse complement strand
TTCCTTAATCAGAATCTTCGTGGTATAAGCTAGAACTGATGGCGACCACTCTTGAGGATCCGGAAAGTCTAAACCTTGTCTGTGGTATTCCGAGTAGGATTCAAGGATTGAATGGCTGTGACGAGCTTCAAACTCGCGATTGCTGGGCGTGATGACAAATGCAAAAGGATCAATGGATCCTATTCCAACATGATTGAGAACCAACAGCTGATTAGCCGTGCTGTGACAGAGCATCTGGACTATTTTCACTGAGAGGATGGGAAGTAGCCACTGACAATGGTGACACCCTACATACATCTTGCCATGGATGGAACTTTACAAACAATTGAGTTGAATATTACATTGCAGAAATTCAGAGGACAAAGCATCTCCAAAACTCCAACATATTCTCCATTAATAAAGTAACAATTACTTATTTCAAACACTTTTACTTCTTACAATTAAATCTAAATAACCTTATTGGCATCCTGACTAAGATTAATAAAATAAACATAGATTGCTTCAAACCAATAATCTCCGTGGGATCGATCCTTACTCGCGTAAGGTATTACTTGGACGACCCAGTGCACTTGCTGGTTAGTTGTGCGAAGTTGTGTAATGCCATGGTATTGAGCTACCAAGTTTTTGGGGTTCATGACCGGGGATTATGAGAGTTATGAAAAAGTATTGTTCACAATTTCGCGCACCAGTGTCACCATTGTCAGTGGCTACCTCCCATCCTCTCAGTGAAAACGGTCCAGATGCTCTGTCACAGCACGGCTAATCAGCTGTTGGTTCTCGATCATGTTGGAATAGGATCCATTGATCCTTTTGCGTTTGTCATCACGCCCAGCAATCACGAGTTTGAAGCTCGTCACAGCCATTCGATCCTTGAATCCTACTCGGAATACCACAGACAAGGTTTAGACCTTCCGGATTCTCAAGAGTGGCCGCCATCAATTCTAGCTTATACCGCGGAGATTCTGATTAACGAATCTAAGAGAAGCTCATTCAGTCTGATGTAGAACGGAGGTGTTTGTCAGACACACGTTCATGGATTGAGGAAGGTGATTAGTGTCACTGATCATCACCTCCTTCATAATTAAGCACGAATAAACATCTTAGATCGGAACACACATACGTTTGAGTGAAATAGAAACAATTGCATTAACTCATCGAGACGCTGCAGAGCTCCTCACCCCCAACAATGGAGTTTAGAGACTCATGCCGTCAAAGTGTATAAAATTCAGATCTGAAAATGTCATAAGATCCAAGATAAGTCTCTAAAAGTTGTTTAAATAGTAAACTAGTAACCTAGGTTTACAGAATATGAATAAACTAAGATAATTGGTGCAGAAATCCACTTCTGGGGCCTACTTGGTGTGTGTTGGGGCTGAGACTAAAGCTATCCATGAGCTGAGGCTTTTCTTGGAGTTGAACTCCAAGTTATAACGTGTTTTGGGCGTTCAACTCCGGATCATGACGTGTTTCTGGCGTTTAACTCCAGATAGCAGCATGTACTTGGCGTTCAACGCCAAGTTACGTCGTCTATCTTTGTGAAAAGTATAGACTATTATATATTGCTGGAAAGCCCTAGATGTCTACTTTCCAACGCCGTTGAGAGCACGCCAATTGAACTCTTGTAGCTCCAGAAAATCCATTTCGAGTGCAGGGAGGTCAGGATCCAACAACATCAGCAGTCCTTTTTCAGCCTAACTCAGATTTTTGCTCAGCTCCCTCAATTTCAGCCAGAAAATACCTAAAATCACAGAAAAACACACAAACTCATAGTAAAGTCCAGAAATATGATTTTTGCCTAAACACTAATAATATTCTATTAAAAACTAATTAAAACATGCTAAAATCTACATGAAATTACCCCCAAAAAGCGTATAAAATATCCGCTCATCACAACACCAAACTTAA
>NC_029777.3:40773296-40773645 GCF_000817695.3 Arachis duranensis | reverse complement strand
AAAAAAAAATTAAATTGCCTCTTTATTCTACAAATCTACTATTTTATTCATGTTTGATGATGATGAGAAAAATAAATTATAACTTAATTGGAAATAAAACCAAAATAGATATGCTAATTACTACTACTCCTATATGACTTCTAAGGTAAAATCCTATAATAATACTATCACAGAGTTAAAGCTAGAATTAGAACTTAACAACCTGTATTTTGGGAAGTGGATGTTCCTCTAGTCTGTGGGGTGCCTTCAAGAATTAATTTCTGACGCGTCAGCTCCCTTAAGTTCACATCCTTGCTCTTCCTGTTCCCTTAGGTGCCATGATCTTAATGAGTTTTAGCTCAGTGATCAT
>NC_029777.3:40771730-40773047 GCF_000817695.3 Arachis duranensis | reverse complement strand
GTTAGAAATTAGGGTTTTTAGAAATTAGGATTAAAATTTTTGGAATTGAAGGATGATATTTTGAAACAAGTTTATGCAAGAAATCATGAATTGAAACATAAAAATTAGAAAATTTGTGAAGAAAAACGAATTTTACCTCATCCCCACCATCCTGGCGTTAAACGCCCAACTGGTGCATGTTTTGGGCGTTTAACGCCCAATTGTTGCTTCTCCTGGGCGTTCAACGCCCAGCTGTTGCTTCTTTCTGGCATTGAACGCCAGGAAGTTCTTTGTCACTAGGCGTTTTTCTGAACGCCCAGGATGCTGTCCATCTGGCGTTAAACGCCTAGAAGGTGCTTCTTTCTGGCGTTCAACGCCCAGAAAGCGTTAAACGCTCAGAAGGTGCTTCTTTCTGGCATTCAATGCCCAGAAGATGCTCCTTTCTGGCGTTTAACGCCCAGATGGCTACCCTTACTGGCGTTGAACGCCCAGTGGGTGCTTCTTTTGGGAGTTCAACGCCCAAAATGTTTCTTACTGGCTTTTTCATGCCAGTGAGCTTCCAAATTTCCCTGTAACTCTGTGAATTCAATCAATTGCTATTTTTACCCTTTGAAGATACTTGGACACATACCTGTAAAAAAAGGAAATTTATTTAACTAGTAAATAAACTTTGTAAATGGATGGGTTGCCTCCCAGCAAGCGCTTCTTTATTGTCTTTAGCTGGACTACCACTGAGCTCTAATCAAGTCTCAGTTTTGAGAATTCTTGCTCGAAGTTACTTTCAAGATAATGTTTAATTCTCTGTCCATTAACAATGAACTTTTTGTTAGAGTCATTATCCTGAAGCTCTACGTATCCATATGGTGATACACTTGTAATTACATATGGACCTCTCCACCGGGATTTTAATTTCCCAGGGAATAATTTGAGCCTAGAATTAAATAGCAGAGCTTTCTGCCCCGGCTCAAAGACTCTGGATGACAATTTCTTATCATGCCATCTTTTCGCTTTCTCTTTGTATATTTTTGCATTCTCGAAAGCATTGAGTCTAAATTCCTCTAGCTCATTTAACTGGAGCAATCGTTTTTCTCCAGCTAAATTGGCATCAAGGTTTAGGAATCTAGTCGCCCAGTAGGCCTTATGTTCTAGTTCCACTGGCAAGTGACATGCCTTTCCATACACAAGCTGCTATGGAGAGGTCCCTATAGGGGTCTTAAATGCTGTTCTGTATGCCCACAGAGCATCATCCAAGCTCCTTGCCCAATCCCTTCTACGGTTAATTACAGTCCGTTCCAGGATTCTTTTAAGTTCTCTATTTGAGACTTCAGCTTGCCCATT
>NC_029777.3:40764568-40771035 GCF_000817695.3 Arachis duranensis | reverse complement strand
GAGTAGATATTTAAGAGCAGCATGATCAGTGTACACAATCACTTTTGATCCTACTAAATAGGATCTAAACTTGTCAATGGCGTAAACCACTGCAAGTAATTCTTTTTCTGTAGTTGTGTAGTTCTTCTGTGCGTCATTTAAAACACGGCTAGCATAGTAAATGACTTGCATGAGCTTGTCATGCCTCTGTCCCAATACTGCGCCAATGGCATGATCACTGGCATCACACATCAATTCAAATGGTAATGTCCAGTTTGGTGCAGAGATGACTGGTGCTGTGACCAGCTTAGCTTTCGGAGTCTCAAATGCCTGCAGACACTCCTTATCAAAGATAAATGGTGTGTCAGCAGCTAGCAGATTACTTAGAGGTTTGGCGATTTTTGAAAAATCCTTTATAAACCTCCTATAGAATCTTACATGCCCCAGAAATCTTCTGATTTCCTTAACATTGGTTGGTGGTGGTAATTTTTCAATTACCTCTACCTTAGCTTGATCCACCTCTATTCCCTTGTTCGAGATTTTGGTGGTGGTAATTTTTCAATTCCTTCAGTCACCATAAAATGACACTTCTCCCAGTTTAAAACCAGGTTAGTCTCTTGGCATCTCTTTAGAACAAGTGCTAGATGGTTAAGGCAGGAGCTGAATGAGTCTCCAAACACTGAAAAGTCATCCATGAAGACTTCCAGAAATTTTTCCACCATTGAATGGTAAAGGAAAATGATCCTTTTTGGTGGCTGTATTGAGCCTTCTATAATCAATACACATACGCCACCCTGTAACTGTTCTTGTAGGAACCAGTTCATTTTTTTCATTATGAACCACTGTCATGCCACCTTTCTTAGGGACGACTTGGACAGGGCTTACCCAGGGGCTATCAGAAATAGGATAAATAATCCCAGCCTCTAGTAACTTAGTGACCTCTTTCTGCACCACCTCCTTCATGGCTGGATTCATCCGCCTTTGTGGTTGAACCACTGGCTTGGCGTCACCCTCCAGTAAGATCTTGTGCATGCATCTGGCTGGGCTAATGCCCTTGAGATCACTGATGGACCACCCAAGAGCTGTCTTGTGTGTCCTTAGCACTTGAATTAATGCTTCCTCTTCCTGTGGCTCTAAGGTAGAGCTTATGATTACAGGAAGGGTATCACCTTCTCCCAGAAATGCATATTTCAGGGATGGTGGTAATGGTTTGAGCTCGGGTTTAGGAGGTTTCTCCTCTTCCTGAGGGATTTTTAGAGGTTCTATCATTCTTTCTGATTCCTCCAGATTAGGCTGAACATCTTTAAAGATGTCCTCTAGCTTTGATTCGAGACTCTCAGCCATATTGACCTCTCTTACTAGGGAGTCAATAATATCAACACTCATGCAGTCATTTGGGGTGTCTGGATGTTGCATGGCTTTAACAACATTCAACTTGAACTCCTCCTCATTGACTCTCAGGGTTACTTCCCCATTTTGGACGTCAACGAGGGTTCGGCCAGTTGCTAGGAAAGGTCTTCCTAGAATGAGAGTTGCACTCTTGTGCTCCTCCATTTCCAGCACCACAAAGTCAGTAGGAAAGGCAAATGGCCCAACCTTGACAATCATGTCTTCAATTACGCCTGATGGGTATTTAATGGAGCCATCAGCAAGTTGAAGACATATCCTGGTTGGTTTGATTTTTTCAGTTAAACCAAGCTTTCTGATAGTAGATGCAGGTATTAGGTTGATACTTGCCCCAAGATCACATAAAGCTTGCTTGGTACAAGTACCCTCTAATGTGCATGGTATCATAAAGCTCCCAGGATTTTTAAGCTTCTCAGGTAAGCTTTTCAGAATGACTGCACTGCATTCTTCAGTAAGGTAAACTTTTTCAGTTTCCCTCCAATCCTTCTTATGACTTAAGATCTCTTTCATGAACTTAGCATAAGAGGGTATTTGCTCAAGTGCTTCTGCAAACGGAATCTTTATTTCAAGATTCATGAGATAGTCTGCAAAGCGGGCAAATTACTTATCCTGTTCCGCTTGACAGAGTTTTTGAGGATAAGGCATTTTGGCTTTGTATTCCTCAACCTTAGTTGCTGCAGGTTTATTACCTACAGAAGTGGGTTGGGAGGCCTTTTTAGAAGGGTTGTTATCAGCACTTGTATGTGACTGATCCCCCACTGGCGTTTGAATGCCAGGGGTGGAAGCTGGAGTGGCGTTAGATGCCAACTCCTTATTTGTTACTGGCGTCTGAACGCCAGAACCATGCTCCCTTTGGGTGTTCAACGCCGGATTCATGCTTGTTTCTGGCGTTGAACGCCAGGAATGAGCATGGGCTGGGCGTTCAGCGCCAGCATTATTATTTTCTGGGCTCTGATTGTCCTCAGAGGGATTTTGATTAGTCATTTATTCATTTCTTGGCTTCCTGCTGTTTTGAAGTGAAGTGTTTAATGTTTTCCCACTTCTTAATTGAACTGCTTGGCATTCTTCTGCTATTTGTTTTGACAGTTGCTTTTCTGTTTGCTTTAACTGTACTTCCATATTCCTGTTAGCCATTCTTGTTTCCTGTAGTATTTCCTTGAATTCGGCTATGATGACAAGTCATCATATACCTATTTTTCTATGCTTTTTCATACAAGAAATTGATGATTAGTGCTTAAATATTGCATTCTTTTGTACTTAAATGATATATTTTCTTGATATTTTAATTTTATAAATCTTGTAGAAAATAAGAAGAAAAAGAAGCAAAGAAGCACAAAAAAAGGAGAAAAAAAGAGCTTTGGGGTACACTTTGAAGTTGGGGTATACTTTGGAGCCTTAAGCCACGCTTTTAAAAGCGTGGCCCATGACCAAAAGAAAGAAAGAAGCAGCCAGCACGCACACTGCCCTGCTCTTGCCAAGGGCAGGGCAGAATCGTGATGCAAAGTGAGGTTGGAAGCTAGAATTTTCGCTAAGTTAAAATTTGGCCGCACACAGCATGACCATGCCTACTTCAAAGGGCTATAACTTGAGCTACAGACGTCCAATTGATGTGCTTCTAGTTGCGTTGGAAAGCTGATATTCAGAGCTTTCCAACGATATATAGCAATCTATATTTGGCGTACAATTGAGGCAGGAACAGAAAGCATCTTTAAGGGCCAAAAATAAGCAAAAATAAACCAAGGAAAAGAAGTAGCGTGTGCATCCACCAAGTCTCGAACACGGAGCTTCATTTTTGGAAACACTGCCCTGCCCTCCGCGAGGGCAGGGCAGCATTTTGTTGTGGCACGGCCAGCACACCAAACTGGCGCACCAAGGCATCCTTCGGCAGCACCAGCAGCACGCACAAGCACCAAATTGGCGTACCAGATTTTTCTGCCCTGCCCTCTGCGAGGGCAGGGCAGCATCCTGCGCACTAAGCTCGCACGCCATGCCCGCACCATGGCCGCACGCACCAAATCCTGCCCTACCCTCCACAAGGGCAGGGCAGCCTCCTGGGAGCAACATATGGGCCAACTTTCATATAAATTCAATTCCTCACCAAATTAAATCAAGGCCATCCAAGACCCATTTTCCCTCAAATCCAAAGCAAGTATAACTCAATTTTCATTTGCTGTTTTAAATCTTCTTCTTCTGCAATCTGTTCTTTTACTTTTCTGCAACTTCTCTCTTGTTGGATCAAGGAAGGACTTGAGATCTAGACTTGTTTTCTAGTCTCCTCCACCCCTGAGATCTTCAACTTTCCCTTAGCTATTGAAATTGAGCTGCACTTTACTTTCTGTTTCATTCCTCTTCTGCTCGTTTACTTTTCTGCAATTTCCTTTCCTTTATTCTGCACTTTCACATCTTTGTTCACATTGAGCTTGATTTAATTTCCTGCACATTTACATTTTCTGCAATTTAAATTTCCAGTTGCTTAATCTATTGCTTTCTTTAATTTCCAGCACCCAACCCCTTTACTTTTGATGCACTTTACGTTTCTTGCAACTTAAGTTTCAGCAATTTAATTATTCTGCACTTTTAATTCTCTGCCATTTACTTTCTGCTGGCTACATTTCATCCAAATTCACTTCAATGTTAGCTTGACTAAACTAATCACCCACTAAAGTTGCTTGATCCATCAATCCCTGTGGGATCGACCTCACTCTTGTGAGTTATTATTACTTGATGCGACCCGGTATACTTGCCGGTTGGATATGTGTGTTGGAAATTCGTTTTTCCGCAAAAACATCATCAAGTTTTTGGCGCCGTTGCCGGGGATTGAATATATCAACAATGATTAAGTGGGTGAGAAGTCTAGATCAAGCATTTTTTTAGTTTTTGTTCTTTGTTCTAAGTTGAAACCAAGGTGTTTGTGTTTTTACCTCACTAAGAAATTCTGTCTGTGTGACATGACTTTCAATTTTCAATGGTGTTGTGTTTAGCAAAATTCAAATGGAGTTCACCTCATCTTTTAGTCAAACAAACTTCATGGGATATTGCACGCCATCGCAATATGATTCAAGTCAGTATTCTAATTATGGTTGGGAATATCACCAGGAAGACACAAATTCTGAGCACTCCAATCCATGGAGATTTGCTTCAGAACCCCAAGATGAGCAAGAGAATTATGAGGGATACCAACCACCACCACAAACTGATTCATATCATTATCCTCATGGTGGATGGGAGTATCACCAAGGAATGAAAGAGCATTCACCCTCACGTCCCAGTTGCTCATTTGAAAGTTCTTCATCACTTGATTATACCTCAACACAAGGTTTCCTCCAAAATCCATACAAGTCATCCCATCAATCACACAACTCATTCCACACCCCTCAACACAACTTCACCATAACATATCCACGTCACCAAAATTACTCTCAACCTTCATCTCTTGAACCACCAGATGAGGATTACCTTCAAGCCATTGAAATACATAGAAAACTCGTGGAAAGATACACACAACCCTAATCCTGGAAAGAAATCATCTTCAAGAAGATGAATAGCCCCTTAGAGCAAACAAGGAGGAGCGTAGAACCACTGAGCAAGGAAAATGAAGGCCAATTGATGGATGTGAAGGAGAAAGTGGAAGAGCAAGATAAGGAGGCCACTGCATCAAGTGAACTTTCAATGAAGTATGAGGTGGTTGAAAATGAAACTGCACTTGAGGTGACAAGGAAAGAAGTGGAGGATCAAGAAAGTGAGGAAGACACTCAAGAGAAGTCACCCTCAATTGAAGCAGAAAGTTGCATAGAAGAAGGATTCATGGAACCACAAATTCAAGAGGCTCTCACTCCAATAATCACACAGCAACCATGTCTTGACATCCAAGAAGTGAAGGCAATTAACAAAAGCACCAAGAAGAGGATTGTGACCAAGATACCAAGGACAACATTCAAGAGAAGGTCAACTGCAAACAATCCTCCCCCTGATCAAGCAAGCAAGCTCAATCAAGACAATTTCAAAAGAAAGCTTGCTGAGAGGAAACCAAGAAAGGGGATAATAGCTGAAACTTCTCCTTCCTTTAAGTCATTCCTCTTAACAAACTGGAAGAAGAGGAACAAAGTGAAGAGCAACATGTCAAGCTAATGACACTAAAAGAGCACTTGTTGGGAGGTAACCCAACCGTAGGTACAATTTCTCTTCTCTGCTTTGTTTTCTTTCTTTACTTTGTTTAAATTCAATAAATTGGCATATGGTTACATTCTAAGTTTGGTGTTGCATGTTTTCAATCTTTTTGGATGATTGCATCAAATCAAAAAATGAAAGTGACACACCAAGATTCTAAGTTTGGTGTGCCACCTATTTTTCTATGCAAATCATTCAGCAACACCACTTGTCTGCATAACCATAATGTCTTTGCAGTGTTAATTTTCTTTTGGTTTGATATTTTGTTATGCTGTTTACTTTAGTTAATTCTTTGTTTTTAATGCTTTCATTTTAGTTTGCTTATTTACTGTGTTTGTTAATACATTACCAAGAGAGCTTTATTCATGACAGATTATTGGCTTGGTGATTGTCTTTAACATACAACAGTTTCATTTAGTTTTGTTTTAAATAAAATTGACATATGATTGCATTCTAAGTTTGGTGTTGCTATGCAACAAAATTTGGTCCCAATATCTATTAGATACTTGCATCAATTCCAAGTGAAAGTGTCACACTAAGTTTGGTGTGCCACTTATTCTTTATGCAAAGTATTGTGCACACCTTCTTATGCTTGCAATCAAAATGTCGCTGTCTCTTGTGCCTTGATTGTTATTTTTCATATTTGCTTGCTTGCAACACATGTAATGCTAACATTTCATTATGTAAGACATTCATGATCTATCTTAGCCCCATAGCCACTGTTCTAATTATTGCTTGAGGATGAGCAAGCACTCTAAGTTGGCAAGGGAAAGGGAAGAATTGGAGAAAAAGGACAATAATAATGAAGATGAACTACAAGGTTGTAAAGTTCCTTTTCCTCTCCTTTGTTTCCAACACTTTAAATTGCATGATTATCTTTATATTCTCTGTATGCATGTGTGGTATGAATAAGC
>NC_029777.3:40760514-40763897 GCF_000817695.3 Arachis duranensis | reverse complement strand
TTTTGTACTTAAATGATATATTTTCTTGATATTTTCATTTTATAAATCTTGTAGAAAATAAGAAGAAAAAGAAGCAAAGAAGCACAAAAAAAGGAGAAAAAAAGAGCTTTGGGGTACACTTTGAAGTTGGGGTACACTTTGGAGCCTTAGGCCACGCTTTTAAAAGCGTGGCCCATGACCAAAAGAAAGAAAGAAGCAGCCAGCACACACACTGCCCTGCTCTTGCCAAGGGCAGGGCAGAATCGTGATGCAAAGTGAGGTTGGAAGCAAGAATTTTCGCTAAGTTAAAATTTGGCCGCACACAGCATGACTATGCCTACTTCAAAGGGCTATAACTTGAGCTACAGACGTCCAATTGATGTGCTTCCAGTTGCGTTGGAAAGCTGACATTCAGAGCTTTCCAACGATATATAACAATCTATATTTGGCGTACAATTGAGGCAGGAACGGAAAGCATCTTTAAGAGCCAAAAATAAGCAAAAATAAACCAAGGAAAAGAAGTAGCGTGTGCATCCACTAAGTCTCGAACACGGAGCTTCATTTTTGGAAACACTGCCCTGCCCTCCGCGAGGGCAGGGCAGCATTTTGTTGTGGCACGGAATCTGGCGCACCACACACAAATCTGGCGCACCAATTCTCTCCTGGCAGCACCAGCGTGCATCGCAACTCAATCCTGGCAGCACCACATTTTTCTGCCCTGCCCTCCGCGAGGGCAGGGCAGCATCCTGCGCACTAAGCTCGCACGCCACGCCCGCACCATGGCCGCACGCACCAAATCCTGCCCTGCCCTCCACAAGGGCAGGGCAGCCTCCTGGGAGCAACATGGGCCAAAATTCAACCAAATTTTCATTTAAATTCAATTCCTCTCCAAATTGAATCAAGGCCAACCAAACCCATTTCTCCTCAAATCCAAAGCAAGCAAAGCCCAAATCATCACTCAAAGGCACATGGATCAAGTAATTTAGGATTTTCATTTTTGTAATTTGTTTTAATTTCATTTTCATTTTATTTTGTAAAGCCTATATAAGGCATCATTTCCATCTTTGAAAGGAGGCGAGACCCACTAGGGAATATTAGGATTTGAGAGCTATCTCTTAGTTTTTATTGCTGTTTTGGAATTTTGGATTGGGAAGGAAGGAATTCTGTTTCATTCCTGATTTGAGATTCATCTTGTTCTCTTACTGCATAACTCAATTTTCATTTGCTGTTTTAAATCTTCTTCTTCTGCAATCTGTTCTTTTACTTTTCTGCAACTTCTCTCTTGTTGGATTAAGGAAGGACTTGAGATCTAGACTTGTTTTCTAGTCTCCTCCACCCCTGAGATCTTCAACTTTCCCTTAGCTATTGAAATTGAGCTGCACTTTACTTTCTGTTTCATTCCTCTTCTGCTCGTTTACTTTTCTGCAATTTCCTTTCCTTCATTCTGCACTTTCACATCTTTGTTCACATTGAGCTTGATTTAATTTCCTGCACATTTACATTTTCTGCAATTTAAATTTCCAGTTGCTTAATCTATTGCTTTCATTTAATTTCCAGCACCCAACCCCCCTTTACTTTTCATGCAATTTACATTTCTTGCAATTTAAGTTTCAGCTCTTTTACTTTAAGTATGGTGTTGAACCCCCACATTTAAACTTTAAGTTTGGTGTTGGGAGGTTCCAACATTGCTCTTTGGCTACATTTCATCCAAATTCACTTCAATTTTAGCTTGACTAAACTAATCACCCATTAAAGTTGCTTGATCCATCAATCCCTGTGGGATCGACCTCACTCTTGTGAGTTATTATTACTTGATGCGACCCGGTATACTTGCCGGTTGGATATGTGTGTTGGAAATTCATTTTTCCGCAAAAACATCATCAGGCTAGTTGCTGGGTTAGAAAGTCCAGCTGCTGATTGAATTCATTAGCCTGATCTACAGGACTGAGTTCAGCAGTTACTGTTTTAGCTTCTTCTTTCATGGAAGATTCACTGCTTAGGTACAGATGTTGATTTCTGGCTACTGTATCAATAAGCTCTTGAGCTTCTTCAATTGTTTTTCTCATATGTATAGATCCACCAGCTGAGTGGTCTAGAGAAATCTGAGCTTTTTCTGTAAGCCCATAGTAGAAGATGTCTAATTGCACCCACTCTGAAAACATTTCAGAGGGGCATTTTCTTAGCATCTCTCTGTATCTCTCCCAGGCATCATAAAGGGATTCATTATCTCCTTGTTTGAAGCCTTGGATGCTTAGCCTTAGCTGTGTCATCCGTTTTGGAGGGAAATAATGATTCAGGAATTTTTCTGACAACTGTTTCCATGTTTTTATGCTGTTCTTAGGCTGGTTATTTAACCACCTCTTAGCTTGATCTTTTACAGCAAATGGAAACAGTAATAATCTGTAGACATCCTGATCCACTTCTTTATCATGTACCTGTTCTTAGGTTGGTTGTTTAACCACCTCTTAGCTTGATCTTTTACAGCAAATGGAAACAGTAATAATCTGTAGACATCCTGATCTACTTCCTTATCATGTACTATGTCAGCAATTTGTAAAAATTGTGCCAGAAACTCTGTAGGTTCTTCATGTGGAAGACCGGAATACTGGCAGCTTTGCTGCACCATGATAATGAGCTGAGGATTCAACTCAAAGCTACTAACTCCAATGGAGGGTATATAGATACTACTCACATATGAAGTAGTAGTGGGGCTAGCATATGACCCCAAAGTCCTCTTGGACTGTTCATTTCTGCTTATGTCCATGTTGGAGTAAAGGGGTAATGTGGATTTAAATTTTTAGTTTATAAATAAAAAAAATTCGAAATAAAATAAAAATCAAAATAAAAATAAGATAAAATAAGAAAATTAAAATAAAAAAAATTTAATAAGAATTTGAAAATATTTTATGAAGATTTTTGAAAAAGTGAGGAGAGAGAAAATGGTTAGTATATTTTTGAAAAAGATAATAAAATTTTTTTTAACTTAAAAAGATAAGAATTGAAAAATTTTAAAATTGAAATCTGAATTTTTATAAAAAAATTTCGAAAAAATAGTTCAAAATTATTTATAAAAGATATTTTTTTTTTGAATTTTGAATTTTATGATGAAAGAGAAAAATACACAGAAGACACAAGACTTAAAATTTTTAGATCTAATGCTCCTTATTTTCGAAAATTTTGGAGGGAAAACACCAAGGAACACCAAACTTAAAAATTTTAAGATCAAAACACAAGAAAAAACTCAAGAACACCTTGAAGATTCACAAGAACACCAAGAACAAAAGGAAGAACACCAAACTTAAAATTTTTAGAAAACTTTAATAAAATTTTCGAAAATTATATCAAAATTAACAAGAAAACACCAAACTTAAAGTTTGGCACAAGATTAAATCAAGAAAAATTAT
>NC_029777.3:40759633-40760164 GCF_000817695.3 Arachis duranensis | reverse complement strand
AGAAAAATTAACAATTAATTAAGAAAAATAATATTTTTGAAAAGAAATTTTTGAAAAGAAACTATCCTATCAGATTTTAATGACTCTATAACAATAAAAATAAATTATTCCTAATCTAAGAAATAAAATAAACCTTTAGTTGTTCAAACTCGAATAATCCCCGGCAACAGCGCCAACAACTTGGTGCACGAATTTGCAATCCGTACAACTAACCAGCAAGTGCACTGGGTCGTCCAAGTAATACCTTACGTGAGTAAGGGTCGATCCCACGGAGATTATCGGTTTGAAGCAAGCTATGTTTATTTTATTAATCTTAATCAGGATACCAATAGAGTTCTTTAGCTTCGTATAAAGTAAAAAGGGCATAAAATAAATAGTAGTTACTTGTTGTGCAGTAATGAGGAATATGTTGGAGTTTTGGAGATGCTTTGTCCTCTGAATTTTTGCAATGTAATATTCAACTCAATTGTTTGTAAAGCCCGTCTACGGCAAGCTGTATGTAGGGTGTCACCATTGTCAGTGGCTACTTCC
>NC_029777.3:40757379-40759473 GCF_000817695.3 Arachis duranensis | reverse complement strand
GATCCTTGAATCCTACTCGGAATACCATAGACAAGGTTTAGACCTTCCAGATTCTCAAGAGTGGCCGCCATCAATTCTAGCTTATACCGCGGAGATTCTGATTAAGGAATCTAAGAGAAGCTCATTCAGTCTAATGTAGAACGGAGGTGTTTGTCAGACACACGTTCATGGATTGAGGGAGGTGATGAGTGTCACTGATCATCACCTCCTTCATAATTAAGCGCGAATAAACATCTTAGATCGGAACACATATACGTTTGAGTGAAATAGAAACAATTGCATTAACTCATCGAGACGCTGCAAAGCTCCTCACCCCCAACAATGGAGTTTAGAGACTCATGCCATCAAAGTGTATAAAATTCAGATCTGAAAATGTCATAAGATCCAAGATAAGTCTCTAAAAGTTGTTTAAATAGTAAACTAGTAACCTAGGTTTACAGAATATGAATAAACTAAGATAATTGGTGCAGAAATCCACTTCTGGGGCCCACTTGGTGTGTGCTGGGGCTGAGAATAAAGCTATCCACGAGCTGAGGCTTTTCTTGGAGTTGAACTCCAAGTTATAACGTGTTTTGGGCGTTCAACTCCGGATCGTGACGTGTTTCTGGCGTTTAACTCCAGACAGCAGCATGTACTTGGCGTTCAACGCCAAGTTACGTCGTCTATCTTTGCGCAAAGTATAGACTATTATATATTGCTGAAAAGCCCTGGATGTCTACTTTCCAACGCCGTTGAGAGCGCGCCAATTGAACTTCTGTAGCTCAAGAAAATACATTTCGAGTGCAGGGAGGTCAGGATCCAACAGCATCAGCAGTCCTTTTTTAATTTCAGCCAGAAAATACCTGAAATCACAGAAAATACCTGAAATCACAGAAAAACACACAAACTCATAGTAAAGTCCAGAAATATGATTTTTTTCCTAAAAACTAATAATATTCTATTAAAAACTAATTAAAACATGCTAAAATCTACATGAAATTACCCCCAAAAAGCGTATAAAATATCCGCTCATCACCTTCATAGAAGATGTGCAGTTGGACCCACTCATTGAACATCTCTGGTGGTCATCTCCTCGTTAGGTCTTTGAATCTTTCCCAAGCTTCATAAAGTGTCTCTCCATCTTGCTGTCTGAACGTCTGTACTTCAGTTCTCAGCCTATTGATCCTTTGAGGGGGGTAAAACCTTGCCAAAAACTTATTCACTATCTCCTCCCAATTTGTCAGGCTTTCTTTTGGGAAGGATTCAAGCCATTTGAATGCCTTGTCCCTGAGAGAAAATGGGAACAAGAGTAGCCTATAGACATCCTGGTGGACTCCATTGGACTTCACTGTGTCACAAATCCTCAAGAAGATGGTTAAGTGTTGATTCGGATCTTCTTGAGCACCTCCTCCAAATGAGCAATTATTCTGCACAAGAGTGATGAGCTAAGGTTTTAGCTCGAAATTGTTGGCATGTATGGTGGGCTTCTGAATGCTGCTCCCACAGTTGCCTGGGTTTGGATTGATATAAGAGCTTAACACTCTTCTATCCTCCCCACATGATTTGCTCTACCTCCTCCCCCATGGTTATTAGCCTCTTCTTCATGTTGGTTTTCTATGTTGCCTTCCATGTTTAGTTCAAAGTGTTCCTCCTCCTCTTCAGCACCGATTGCACGTTTCCCACTTGCTTCCCTCCTTAATCTAAGGAGGGTCCTCTCTGGTTCAGAATCGAAAGAAGTTGAAGCCCCGCTTCTTCTCCCTGTCATACAACCAACAAGTACAAGCAAGGAAAAACTATGTGCAGAGAATATTGCTGTCAGAATTACTGTTAGTTGTAAGTGATGCAATATATCAAACAGTTAGTGGGTTAGCAAACTGAATTGTAAATAACAAAGAAAAACAAAGAGTAGAGGGGGGAAAGGGAAGGAGTTAATTAAGACAGAAGGTAAATTACTCAAACAGAAAATTAAATCAACAAAACAAAAATGCTCAATCTAGTAATCTTCAAATCTAATCATTGTTGATGCACAAATATTCCCCGGCAACGGCGCCATAAACTTGATGCAGGTGGAAATTGTCTCTCAACAAATTTCCTTCGGCAAGTGTACCGAATTTG
>NC_029777.3:40740714-40757296 GCF_000817695.3 Arachis duranensis | reverse complement strand
GAAGAATGTTCTAGTTGAGCTAATTCAGAATTTGGGTTGAGAGTTGCAGAAAATAAAATGGCAGTAATATAAATAACATGAAAAGTAAATGCTAGAATTAAAAAGCTGGAATTAGATGACTGAAATTAAATTGCAGAATTGTAAATGGGAATGGGGTGTTTGCTCACGAACATAAACGCAGAAATTAAAGAGAATGGGTTAGATCAGAATTTGGGGAGTTCATTGGGCATAGGAGATGTTGCAATTCTCTGGATCAAGTCATTTTCATCTCTTCCTCAATCAATGCACTCATTGATCTCCTTGGCAATCTTAATTGATTGAATTACAATTTCTTGCAATTCAATCTCTCAAATCTTGATCAATAGCGAATTCCTTGGTCAATTGCTCATGAGAAGAGATGAACTGTGGTCACTGATTATACCACATGCATTTCCCAAATCAAGTATTGAGAGGATTATACTCAGATATCCATCCAAACCCAATTTGGTCCAGCATGAGAAAGCATTTCTAGCTTGATCTCTTCATTCCTCTTTCAAGGCTCAGAAGAGATCCAAGTTTGAATAGCTCCTTTTCCAAGATAACTACCCAATGGGATGAAGATCGAAAGCTTTCAAGTAAAATCAAATTGATCCATCAAATTACAACAGAGCTCCCTAACCCAATGAAAGGGGTTTAGTTGTTCATAGCTCTAGAAAATGAAAACAAAGATGGAAAATACATCAATGAACTAGAAAAACAGAGTAAAATACAGAGAGTAGTGCTCTCCCTTCAACCTTCCGAACTCCCTAATAATTCAAAGCTACTCCTATATATACTACTCTTCTTAGCTTCTAGTTGGTTCTTCAAGTCTTGGGCCTTTGGATCTTGAGTTTGAAGCAGTTCTTTTCTTTATTTGGGCTTGGTTTTACTTGCAGAGAGAAAGTGTGAAGTGGGCAGAGACTTTAGCTCAAGACGTTAGAGGTGTTAACATTCAGTGAGAAAATGGGTTCGAAAACTTTAGTGTCATTCAACTTTTTCACTAACGTTTCTTACCCAAGTAAATGTCACGTTAACTTCAACGTTAGTGGCACAAATGTTTCCACTAACGTTGCCTCTTTGTCCTTCGCACACGTTATTGGGACTCAACTTTCCCAATAACGTTGAGAGCCTCTCCCTTTCCTACTTTAGAGTCCACGTTAACTTAGTTAACGTGGCTCTTTTAACGTAGGTGTGCCAATCTTTGAGAACGTTAGTGACACTCAACATTGTCACTAACGTTCTAATATGCCCCTATTCTTGTTAGAGTCCACGTTAACTAGGTTAACGTGGCTTCTAACGTGGCTTTGCAAACCATTTCCAACGTTAGTGACAATGTTGAGTGTCACTAACGTTGGCTCATCTTTCACTCATTGCCGTTAGCTTCCACGTTAACTATGTTAACGTAGAAGTTAACGTGGCTCCTTGGGGTTTTGTGGTTGCTTCCAACATTAGTGACAATGTTGGGTGTCACTAACGTTGTCGACCATTCTTGCCTCTCATGTTAGCTCCCACGTTAACTTGGTTAACGTGGCACATTGCACCTTAGGCCAACGTTAATGACAATGTTGAACATCACTAACGTTGGCTTCCTTCCCCTTATTGACGTTAGAGGCCACGTTAACCAAGTTAACGTGGACTTTAACGTGGCCACTTATGATCATTGGCCAACATTAGTGATAATGTTAAGTGTCACTAACGTTGGCTCAAAGTCCTTCCTTCACGTTAGAGCTCACGTTAACTTAGTTAACGTGACTCTTAATGTGGGCAATGATGGCTTCGAGAGCGTTATTGGCAATCACTTTTCTCATTAACTTTGCAGGTTACCTCCCATTCCACGTTAGTGGCTACGTTAATGAAATTAACGTGACTGCTAAGTGGTTCCTCCTTGCTTCCTTTGGTCCTGAAATCAAGCAATAGAGTGCATTAAAGTTCTAGTCCAAGTCATGGGTAATGCAACATACCAATTGTCACTAAATTCATGCAAAATCCTCATGAAATCATGTAAAATGCACAATGTATGCTTGAATCAAGGTGTAAGTGAATATCTACCCAAAACTAGCTTATTTCGTAAGGAAATGCATGAAACTACCCTAAAAACAGTAAAGAAAAGGTCAGTGAAACTGGCCAAGATGCCCTTGCATCAACAAGCTTATGGGCTTGTAGAGGATGTTCTGGTAAAAATTGAAGACCATTACATCCCTGCTGATTTCATAGTCCTAGAAACTGGAAAGTGCATGGATGAATCCATCATCCTTGGCAAACCCTTCCTAGCCACAGCAAAGGCTGTGATTGATGTGGACAGAGGAGAATTGATCATTCAAGTGAATGAAGAATCCTTTGTGTTTAAGGCTCAAGGATATCCCTCTGTCACAATGGAGAGGAAGCATGAAGAGCTTCTCTCAAAATAGAGTCAAACAGAGCCCCCACAGTCAAACTCTAAGTTTGGTGTTGGGAGGTTCCAACATTGCTCTGAACATCTGTGAGGCTCCATGAGAGCCCATTGTCAAGCTACTGACATTAAAGAAGCGCTTGTTGGGAGGTAACCCAATGTTATATTTATCTATTTTCCTTTGTTATTTTATGTTTTCTGTAGGTTGATGATCATGGGAAGTCACAAAATCAATTGAAAAAGAAAAAACAGAAAGAAAAACAGAAAGAAAAATAGCACACCATGGAGGAAGATCTTGCTAGCGTTTAAACGCCAGTAAGGGCAGCAAATGGGCGTTTAACGCCCAGTCTGGCACCATTCTGGGCGTTTAACGCCAGAAAGGAGCACCAGACTGGCATTAAATGCCAGGAAAGGGCAAGAAGTTGGTGTTAAACACCAGAAATGGGCACCAGCCCGGCGTTTAATGCCAGAATTGGCATGAAGAGCATTTTTGCTCACCCCATGGTGCAGGGATGAATTTTTCTTGACACCTCAGGATCTGTGGACCCCACAGGATCCCCACCTACTCCACCACTCTCTCTCTTCTTCACCCAATTCACCAATCACCTCAACACCTCTTCCCCAAAAACCTCTCACCTAATTCCATCTTTCTCTTCACCACTCACATCCATCCTTCATAAAACCCCACCTACCTCACCATTCAAATTCAAACCACTTTCCCTCCCAAACCCACCCCTCTCTCAACCCCTAGATAAACCCATCTTCACTCCTTCATTTTCCACAACCTAAGCACTACTTCTCCCCCTTTGGCCGAACCACAAAGCCATCTCCATCTCCTCTATTTCTTCTTCTTTTACTCTCTTCTTTCTTCTTTTGCTCGAGGACGAGCAAACCTTCTAAGTTTGGTGTGGTAAAAACATTGCTTTTTGTTTTTCCATAACCATTTATGACATCCAAGGCCGGAGAAACCTCTAGAAAGAGAAAAGGGAAGGCAAAAGCTTCCACCTCCGAGTCATGGGAGATGGAAAGATTCATCTCAAGGGTGCATCAAGACCACTTCTATGAAGTTGTGGCCAAGAAGAAGGCGATCCCCGAGGACCCTTTTCAAACTCAAAAAAGGTCAACTTTAATCAAAGGTTGGACCAAGTCCTCATGGATATCTGTGTGGAAGGAGCTCAATGCAAACAAGAGATCCCACTCATTATGAAATCCCTGAGATGCCTCAAGGGATGCACTTTCCTCCACAAAACTATTGGGAGCAAATCAACACCTCCCTAGGAGAATTGAGTTCCAACATGGGACAACTAAGGGTGGAGCACCAAGAACATTCCATTATCCTCCATGAAATTAGAGAAGATAAAAGAATCATGAGAGATGAGCAACAAAGGCAAGAAGAGACATTGAGGAGATCAAGCACTCCATAAGATCTTCAAGAGGAAGAACAAGCCGCCATCACTAAGGTGGACCCGTTCTTTAATTTCCTTGTTCTTTATTTTTCTGTTTTTCGAAAATTATGCTTATGTTTATCTATGTTTGTGTCTCATGATCATTAGTGTCTTAGTGTCTATGCCTTAAAGTTATGAATGTCCTATGAATCCATCACCTTTCTTGAATGAAAAATGTTCTTAATTGAAAAAGAGAAGAATTGCATAAATTTTGAATTTTATAACAGATTAATTATTTTGATGTGGTGGCAATACTTTTGTTTTCTGAATGTATGCTTGAACAGTGCATATGTCTTTTGAATTTGTTGTTCATGAATGTTAGCTCTTGAAGGAATGATGAAAAAGGAGACATGTTACTGAGGATCGAAAAAATCATAAAAATGATTCTTGAAGCAAGAAAAAGCAGTGAATTCAAAAAAGAAGAAGAAGTTTATGCGAAAAAAAAGAAAAAAGAAGGAGAAAAACGAAAGAAAAAAAAGGAGAAAAGGAAAAGAAAAAAATGAAGTTGTGATCCAAGGCAAAAAGAGTGCTTAAGAACCCTGGACACCTCTAATTGGGGACTCTAGCAAAGCTGAGTCACAATCTGAAAAGGTTCATCTAATTATGTGTCTGTGGCATGTATGTATCCGGTGGTAATACTGGAAGACAGAGTGCTTTGGGCCACCGCCAAGACTCATAAAGTAGCTGTGTTCAAGAATCATCATACTTAACTAGGAAAATCAATAACACTATCTGGATTCTGAGTTCCTATAGAAGTCAATCATTCTTAATTTCAAAGGATAGAGTGAGATGCCAAAACTGTTCAGAGGCAAAAAGCTAAAATCCCCGCTCATCTAATTAATACTGATCTTCATAGATGTTTCTGGAATTCATTGCATATTCTCTTCTCTTTATCTTATTTGATTTTTAGTTGCTTGGGGACAAGCAACAATTTATGTTTGGTGTTGTGATGAGCGGATAATTTATACGCTTTTTGGCATTGTTTTCAGTATGTTTTTAGTATGTTTTAGTTAGTTTTTATTATATTTTTATTATTTTTTAGTTAAAATTCACTTTTCTGGACTTTACTATGAGTTTGTGTGTTTTTCTCTGTGATTTTAGGTATTTTTTGGCTGAAATTGAGGGACTTGAGCAAAAATCTGATTCAGAGGCTGAAAAGGACTGCAGATGCTGTTGGATTCTGACCTCCCTGCACTCGAAGTGGATTTTCTAGAGCTACAAAAGCCCAATTGGCGCGCTCTCAACGGAGTTGGAAAGTAGACATCCTGGGCTTTCCAGCAATATATAATAGTCCATACTTTGCTCGAGATTTGATGGCCCAAACAGGCGTTCCAAATCAGCCAAAACTGTCCGGCGTTAAACGCCGGAACTGGCACAGGAATGGGAGTTAAACGCCCAAACTGGCACAAAAGCTGGCATTTAACTCCAAGAGAAGTCTCTACACGAAAATGCTTCAATGCTCAGCCCAAGCACACACCAAGTGGGCCCGGAAGTGGATTTTTATGTCATTTACTCATTTCTGTAAACCCTAGGCTACTAGTTCTCTACATATAGGACCTTTTACTATTGTATTTTCATCTTTGGATCATTTTAGAGCTTTAGATCTTTGGATCTATGGATCACTTTAGATCTTTTGATCACGTTTTGGGGGCTGGCCTCATGGCCATGCCTAGACCTTGTTCTTATGTATTTTCAATGGTGGAGTTTCTACACACCATAGATTAAGGTGTGGAGCTCTACTGTACCTCGAGTATTAATGCAATTACTGTTGTTCTTCTATTCAATTCAGCTTGTTCTTGTTCTAAGATATCACTTGTTCCTTAACTTGATGAATGTGATGATCCGTGACACTCATCATCATTCTCACCAATGAACGTGTGCCTGACAACCACCCCCGTTCTACCTTAGATTGGGTGGATATCTCTTGGATTCTTTAACCGGAATCTTCGTGGTATAAGCTAGAATTGATGGCAGCATTCAAGAGGATCCGGAAGGTCTAAACCTTGTCTGTGGTATTCTGAGTAGGATTCAATGATTGAATGACTGTGACGAGCTTCAAACTCCTGAAGGCTGGGCTTTAGTGACAGATGCAAAAGAATCAATGGATTCTATTCCAACCTGATTGAGAACCGACAGATGATTAGCCGTTCCATGACAGGGTGCGTTGAACATTTTCACTGAGAGGACGGGACTGTAGCCATTGACAACGGTGATGCCCAACATACAGCTTGCCATGGAAAGGAGTAAGAAGGATTGGATGAAGACAGTAGGAAAGCAGAGAGACGGAAGGGACAAAGCATCTCCAAACGCTTATCTGAAATTCTCACCATTGAATTACATAAGTATTTCTATCCTTATTTTATGTTTTATTCATAAATCATCTATAACCATTTGAATTCACCTGACTGAGATTTACAAGATGACCATAGCTTGCTTCATACCAACAATCTCCGTGGGATCGACCCTTACTCGCGTAAGGTTTATTACTTGGACAACCCAGTGCACTTGCTGGTTAGTTGTGCGAAGTTGTGATAAAAAGTTGAGATTGCAATTGAGCGTACCATGTTGATGGCGCCATTGATGATCACAATTTCGTGCACCAGTTGATAAACCTCATTTTTAGGGTTTATCTTGTATTGAATTTAGAGTATTTTGATGACCTTTTCTCGCATTTAACCTATGAATTAGCATGGTTTTGTAATCTCTCCCGTATTTGTGCTTAAGTGTAAAAACATGCCTTTTAAACCTTATTTTGATGAATTCTAATTCCTCTTTGATTCCATAAGATGCCTTGATGTGTTTGCTAGCAATTCTAGGATTGAAATAGGCTAGGCATGGATCAAAGGGAGCAAGGAAGGAAGCATACAAGTGGAGATAAGCATAAAAAGTCAAAGAAGTGAAATCAGCCAAGCACGCGCACGCGCACAAGGCGCTCGCGCACACATTGCAGAATCGGCCAGGGACGTGCACGCGTACCGTGCACACACGCGTCGCAGTCCGCATATGACTTCATTAAAGCAGCACGTGCCTGGTGATCTTGGGGAGTTTCTGAACCAACTTTGGCGCCAAAATGCACTAAAAGGACCAAGGATAGAAGGGGAAGGAATCAATCTATCATTTTAGCATCATTAGTTTTAGTTTAGAGTAGTTTTAGAGAGAGAAGCTCTCACTTCTCTCTAGAATTAGGATTAGGTTTAGGTTATTACTCTTCTCCTCTTCCTCTTTCTAGTTATGAGCTTTAATAATTGTAATTCTTCATTTTGTTTTGGATAGATTGTTGTTCTTTTGTTTTCTTTCAATAATGCAATTTGAGGTCATTCATGATAATTGTGATTTCCTTGATTGTTGTTGTTAATTCTTTGAAATAATTGTTGTTAGATCTTGTTCTTGTTGTTGATTCACTATGCTTTTCTTTTGTGCCTTCCAAGTGTTCGATGAAATGCTTGGTTGGATTTTAGTGTAGGTTTTGTTCCTCTTGGCCTAGGTAGAGTAATTAGTGACTCTTGAGTTATCTAATTCCTTTGTTGATTGATTATTAGAAGTTGCTAATTGATTTAAATGCCTCTAATGCTAGTCTTTCCTTTAGGAGTTGATTAGGACTTGAGGAATCAAATTGATTCATCCACTTGACTTTCCTCCATGGTTAGATGTTAACTAAGTGGGAGCAATGGACAATTTGTTATCACAATTGAGGAGGATAACTAGAATAGGACTTCTAGTTCTCATATCTTGCCAAGAGCTTTGTTAGTTGTTAGTTATATTTCTTGTCTAAAATCTCAAAAACCCCAAAATAACTCACAACGAATAACAAGACACTTTATTGTAATTCCTAGGGAGAACGACCCGAGGTCCAATACTTCAGTTTATAAATTTTAGGGGTTTGTACTAGTGACAACAACTTTTTGTATGAAAGGATTATTGTTTGGTTTAGGAACTATACTTTACAACGAGACTTCATTAGTGAAATTCTAAACCGTCAAAAATCTAATCATCAGCCGACTTGAACATAAAACAACAATTCACTTTCGTAGAACATCCCCTAGCCAATGGACAAGCCGAAGCTACCAACAAAGTCATACTGGCTGAGCTAAAACGGAGATTACAGGATGCAAAGGGAGCCTGGGCCGAGGAGCTCCCACAAGTCCTATGGGCATATCGAATAACGCCACATTCCACCACAAAGGAATAACCCTTCCACTTAGCGTACGGAATGGAGGCAATGATCCCAGTGGAGATTGAAGAAAGGTCGCCTAGAGTGATTCACTATAGTGAAGAAGCTAACTCCCAACTTCAAAAGGAAGAACTCGATCTACTTCTGGAAGTCCGAGAAAGAGCTCGGATTAGGGAAGAAGCATTAAAACGATGAATGGTTGCGAGATACAATCAAAAGGTAGTACAGCGAGCTTTTGCTGAGAACGACTTCATCCTAATCCGAAATGACATCGGAATAACCCAACCTAGAGAAGGAAAGCTGGCAGCAAACTGTAAAGGATCCTACCAAGTCATTGAAGTACTTGAAAAGGGCTACTACAGACTGTCCGAACTTGATGGGCGAGAGCTTCCTAGGTCATGGCACGCCTGCAACCTAAGAAGGTACTATAGTTAGGGATGATAAAGGATCTTAGGATATGGTGCACTCTTTTTCCTGAAAAAGGTTTTTTAATGAGGCGCCAAGCCAAGACCTACAAATCACCCAACTTTAACCTCCCGTATGTATATATTTTCATTTTCTTTTGAATAAAATCTGTTCAGATCTTCTACAAATGCTCAAGCCGCATTAAATCTGAAACATTCATCGTCCGATTATAAAGCTACATATCGGCAAAAAGTGAAAGTCAAATTCACTGCGTGATCACAATAAAGACCAAAGATGAAAATCAAATTCATTGAAAGGTTGACCAAACGAGGGTGAAACCCAATCTCTATAAAATCGGCAAAGATGAAAATAGAATAATGCAAGAAGTTATAGAAAGTGATCCATAGAAAGGACCTAACGAGGTCCTAATAAAATGGATTGCTATAAAATAACTTAAAGACTGGCCAACGTAAAGAAGTCGGACCAGTCGTGATAAACCGAAGTTATAAGTAAATCCTTAGAAAGAGGTCTGGCCAGCCCTATAAAAGAGGATTATAACTTAGAAGGGCCCGACATGATGAAGTAGGCCCAAAACATAAAAGTTATAAAAGTAATCCCTGAAAGAGACCTAAACAAGGCCCAAGAGAGAGGATTACAAAAATAACTTTGAAAGTCCCGACATGATGAAGCTGGCCCAAAACATAAAAGTTATAAAAGTAATCCCTGAAAGAGACCTAAACAAGGTCCAAGAAAGAGGATTACAAAAATAACTTTGAAAGACCCGACGTAAGGAAGCCGGCCCAAAACATAAAAGTTATAAAAGTAATCCCTGAAAGAGACCTAAACAAGGTCCAAGAAAGAGGATTACAAAAATAACTTTGAAAGACCTGACATAAGGAAGTCGGCCCAAAGCATAAAGTTATAAAAGTAATCCCTGAAAGAGACCTGAACAAGGTCCAAGAAAGAGGATTACAAAAATAACTTGGAAAGGCCCGACATGATGAAGTCGGCCCAAAATATAAAGCTACAAAAGTAACCCCTGGAAAAGACCTAAAACGAGGTCCAAAAAAGAGGGTTACAAACAACAACTTGGGCAAAAACCGACCTGATGAAATCGGCAACCTCAGCATTATGCAATGTAATTCCTAAACAAAGACCTGAACAAAGTTCAAACAAAATGAATTGCTGAAAATAACATCAGGCAAAGGAATCAAGCCAATCAGGTCATACAAATTTCCAACGCTCCCAAAGCATACAAAGGTACCAAAACGAGTGCGGACAGACATGATATAAAAACACAAAGTTATAATAATAGCAAGCTTCAGAGGCCACCAAGGTCAGCCCAAAAAGCCTGGAAACTACTTTGGTTTTAAAAATAAAGTTGCTAAACAAGCAACTAAGAGAGTGTCAACAGTCAACAAACACCATTTACAAAAGTGAAAGTTCAAAAGCCCACAGGCAGGGCCATACACAAACATATCAGGAATAACTAAAGAGGATCTAGAGGTTTCCCAGTCTCTGTATCAACATGGGGCAAAGTAGGACGAGTTTGGAGAGGCACAGCATCCACTGTCCCATCCTCCCAGTTCAAAATTTGACAGTCAGGTTCTGGCTCAATTCCGACTGAAGGAGCTGAAGAAGTCAGCACAACAGAAGCCTTGGCGGCAGGCACAGGAAGAGGTTCAACATCATCATCGTCAGGGTCGTCAGGAACAATCTTACCATCTCTCACAACATAATCAAGGCTGAAAAGAGTGAGGTCCAGCTTGGGTGCAAGGACCCGAACTTGCTCCTTTAAATTCTCATAAGCTGCATTCACGCTGCTCACAAGGTGACCTTGGAGCTCGGTATAATCATCCCGGGCAGTCTCCAAATCACCTCTGAGACGCACCACTTCTCGGTAGGCCGAAACATAGCTCTCCTTGTGCTTTAATGCCATGTCTTCAGCCAACTTCATAGAAGCTGCCAAAGCCACAGAGCTAGCCTTTTCACCCTCTAATTCTTTCTCCACCTTCTCCAACTTTACCTCCAGCTCCTCCTTCAAACCTTTTATCCTATCAAACTCTAACTTAGCCTCCATCATAAAAGATTTTGTAGCATGAACCGGGATATACTGAGCAGTTTGAAAAAGAGCCGCACCCATATGAGCCATCTTCACACTGCTTCTAGTTATGAACTCCAGGTGATAAAGAATGGACACATCATCTATTGAAAGACCTCCATAGGGGGCAATTTGCTAGTCGACAAACTCGACGGCATCAAAATCAGGGGCATCCAGACAAAATTAGGGAGTAGGGATGACCCTCCCTGGCCCAAGTGAACTCGGCACGAGCGGCTTTACCTGAACTTGAGAAGACCCCTCTCCTGCCGCCTTGACCGATATGTTTTGAGCCTTTTTGAAGGCCTTCATGTAGTCATTATTTTTTGACATCTTTGAAAAACAGAATCAACCACAGTAAAGGATTACAATCGCAAAATAAAAAGAAGCAAAGCTAAGAAAACAAAGGATAAAAATAAGTCAGACAGCACCCAACATAGTTCGGACCAGGGACGATTCCCCCAGAAACTTTTTGGTATCAAGATGGGGAGGTTCCGCCCATATGTCCTCTAGAACAATCACAAAAGCCCGCTCAACCTCATCAAGCATCTCCCATGTATAACGAGATACTGTCACATTCTTTTGTCATTCCACAGGAAAAGCAGGCTCATCATTTTCGTCAAGAAAAAAGGGGCGGCCCCCTCAACAGCTCGAACTTTAAAGAAATAATTATTAAAGTCCTTAAAGGACTCATCATACATGGCAAAAGCTTTTTGCCCCTAAGCAGATCTAAAAGAAACCCAAGAAACTTTCTTTTTGGTAGAAGCCCCAGGCTTGGCCGAAACGAAGAGATAAAGAAAGAAAGTCTGAGAAGGTTTGAAGCATAATTCATGACAAAGCAACTGAAAGATCTTGATAAAACCCCAGGAATTTGGATGAAGCTGGGATGGAGCAACGTTACACGACCACAACAAGTCGGTCTCAAAAGCAGTAAAAGGAAAGGTAATTTTCAACTGGCTGAAGAAATATTCATAGGCATAGAAGAAGGGACGCTCCCCCTCGACCGTGGTTGGAAAACAAACCCTCTCATCAGAGTCAGGCGCTACAAGCTCATAATCCCTCTCCTGGGTGCCGCTACCACAAACCCTATGATGTTTTCTCAGCACTATACAAAATTTAGCATCCACCACAGAAACTCACATTAAGACAAGGGAGTCCAGCCAATCAAACATCCCCTCAGGAAATTTAGAAGACATCTCTACAATATTTTTATGAGAAGACATGGCCAACTAGTCTTACAACCAAAGAAGAGACGGATTACTAAAATTACTCAAGATCAGACAAACAACTCGGACAGCAAAAATAAAACAGCAGATGGCAGACTCAACAGTAAAAAGGAAATCCCCAGGACACAACCCAAGGACCAGGGGCATTCTTTGGAGGAAATAACAGAGTGAAGACCCACACCATCTCCCAAAAAAGAAAGCAACCCTCTTTTTTCTTTTAACAAAGTCATAAAAGGAACAACAAAATAGCAACACAAACAAACGACAAAAAATGACAAACAGACATCAAAGATGCAACCTTTTTTATGAAGAATTAAACAAAGCTGAAGCCATTATCCTAAAAAAGCAACAGCAAGGACAGTAAAAACATGCAAAGCCCTAGGAAACCCTAATCATCGAGAGGAATACCAGAAACATGCATCATAGCAGCCAAACATAACGACGCGAAAAGGATCAAACTTTCTAGCATGCATTCAAACAAAATTAAAGCTTTACCAAAGGATCAAAGGAAAAAGCGACGAAAGAAGTAAAGATGCAGAAGGTAGAACCAACCTGGAGAAAGGAGAAAAGCTCTGAAGAAAAAGCTGAAAGGGGGAGCAGAGCAATGAAGATCGTCCCTCGAAGTAGAGCACCAACAAAATACCAAGACAAAGCGTCATAGAGAAAAAATGAGAATGCATAATGAAAGCAAAGAAAAAGAGGGAAAGTTACAGCAAAGAGAAAACTGTCTCTTGGATACAAAATTCAAATAAAAGAACCAAGAGAAATGGGGTATTAAAAGCCAATTAATGAAGGTGTTAAACCCTCGCATGTTTCCAAAGCTAGAGCGCTAATGCAAGAGCGCGTGCTTTTAAGAAACAAAACGTTTCACATTCAAAAGAAAGAAGAACACCCTACATAGAAGAAGTTGACAAAATACTCGAGTTCGGCTTCATCCAAGAAGGATCGAAGTCCTCAGACTAAGACTCGACCTCAAGAAAAAGACTGAGCTCGAGCAGTGGCACTGTTCATACCCAGGATCGAGCTGTCTGACCCGGGATGTTCTACAGACAAAGCGACCGACCTCTTCAGGTCAGGACAATCCGACCTCTTCTCAAAGAGCTCGGCCAAGTCACCAGGAAAGCCCAAAGAAGGGCCCAAATGGAGGGCCGCGCACCAAAGCCCAAGGTAGTCCAAGCCTACAGGGAGAAGGGCGGTTCCCTTGAAGATAAGGTGACCTCACTCAAAAGATAAAGATAAGATAAGATAACTAACTTATCTTATCTAAGAAGGTCGCTCTACACCATTATAATACACTGGAGCACCCAAGTATAACTCATACTCTGATTCTATTCAATACCTGTATAATACTCTTGCTAACTTAAGCATCGGAGTCTCTTGCAGGTACTCCCACCCTCCGGGGACGAAGGATCAGCACCACCACCATGTCCAACAAGTCGGACACAACAACTCCGACCCGTACAGAAGATCTCGTCCGAGATCGACCTACAATTTCAAGTAACCCTCAGAACAGATACTATTTTTGGTTGTTTAGTTTTTTTGTTGGTAATTAGGATTTTGTGTCTTTAGTTTATTGATGTCTTTAGTTTTTATTTTTAATTCTCTATATGAGTTATCACCCTCTTGGTTTATAGTTTGGTTGTGATTATTTTGAAGGGCTTGATAACCACAATTTTGGACTGTATCATGGGATTGGAGCATCAATTTTGGGAGAAGCAACCTCCTCTATACAACAATGAGCAAAGCCTTCCCCAATATGCATACCCAAACCTAGGATATAGTGGATTCCACTATGACTATACACCTCTTCCACCATATACCTCCCCTACCCTCAACACAACCCTCAATCACTATATTTTCAAACACTACATCAATACCATCATCCACCTTCTTACGCACCACCTCAAGATACTCATCAATATGAACTACCTCCCACATATCCAACCTTCTTCCCAACCAATGAACATTCCCTCTTACCTAATTGTGAAGCTTTTCCACCCTTGGCCCAAGAAACACAAGACCTTCAAGCCTTTCTCCAAGAGCAAGAAGGATTCCAAAGAACACAAGGGCACTTCATGGCTACCATAGGCGAAGCGGTAAACCGCTTAATACTCCTACACTCATGCAATGAAGGCATTTCTTTTAGAGAATATGGAGAAGCAACTAAAGATTGGAGTGAAGAGGAGACCATGGAGCCACAATGCAAAAAAGAAGGGTTTGAGCATGAAGTACAACAAGAGAGAGAGAGTGAAGTATGTGAACTGGAGGAGAGAAAGGAGGAGTTGAGGGAGATTGATCAAGATGAGGATTCCATCATAAATGTTTTTTTTGTCCTCCTTTCTCAATCACCTCAATAATCCTAATGAGCCTTTTCCCTTTGAGTTTGAGAGTGACATGGAGGTAGACTTCTCAAAACCTCTTTGTTATGATGTGAGTGATGAGGAAGAGGAGGAAGAAGAAGTTGGTGAGGAAGGAGTTGACAACCAAGAATATATTGAGTGTGTGGCAATTTCTTCTATAAGCTTTATTAGCCGCCACCAATATGCTATCTTGGAGACGAACTACCAACTCAAGGTCCTTCTTGGGTTGGTACATGGTGGAGGAAGGAGTGTTGGTTGCTGATGAGTCCATATTTTTCAATATATTTTGACACAATTTGGATGGATTCTAGCACATAAACTCACACTTAAGCACTAAAATAGCATACTTTTGTATTCATCCTTAATTTGAACCCAAATGTGAAAACATGCATTTTTATGCTTAAAATTGGTAATTTAAATACCACCTTTATGCCATTCGATGCCGTGATATGTTTGTTGAGTGATTTCAAGTCATTTAGACAAGAATGAATGGCTAAAAATGGAAGGAAGCATGTACAAGGGAGCATACACAATGAAGTGTGCGTGCGCATAAGCATCTGTGCGTGTGCTCGAGAATGAATTTCCATGTGTGCATGCGCACGAGTACCTGTGCGTACGCACATCTCAACTTTCAGCCAAGTGTGCAAACGCACACATCTGTGTGTCAGCACAGGTCCCTGCACGTGATTGCATTAATGAAACACATGCTTCGTGATTTATGAGGCCTCTTGGGCTATTTTGGAAGGCTGGAATGCTGTTTTGGAGTGCTATATGAAGGAGAATTCAACACTTATCAAGGGGGACACATTGGAGCACTTAGGGCATAGTTTTAGATAGTAATTAGGAGTAGGAGTAGTGTAGAGTAGAGAGCTCTCCTAGGGTTTATGTAGTTTTCTTGTAGCATTTTATAGCAAGCTTTGATCTTTGATTTTGCTTCCTTGATTGTAAGTACTCTCAATTTCCTTTTAATTAAAGCATTTTTTACTTCCATTTCCCTTTGGTTCAAGTTACTTTGTTCATATTGGAATTTTATGTTTCTTGAAGTTTTGATTAATAAATTTTATGTTTCATGCTTCCTTTATGATTGATTGCTTGTTTATGATTGGTTTTGTTGATAATTTGTTACAATTTTCTAATTTTCTTCGCAAATTTCCATGTTTACTTTTGTTCATACCCTGACCGGGCTCCTCTAACTCGGCAAAATCCATGAAAGGTCCGACCTCGTCCCAAGGCCCACGCCTGAGGTCGGACCTCGGACAATAAAGCTAAAAAGGCCCATCGAAAGGAACGCAGCCCAAAACCTAAAGGCCGAAAAGGCCTAGGAAAGGCGGTTCCACAAAGATAGAGATAAAACTCCCAAAAGATAAAGATAAGATAAGAATATCTTATCCAGGGAAGATCATGGCCAACTACTATAAATACACTGGAACACCCAGGTATGAGATACATTCCACATTCTACACATATCTGCTTGGACCCCTGCTAACTTAAGCATCGGAGTGTCATTGCAGGTACAACCACCAACCACTCTGCATATCAAGCTCGGGTCATCAGTCCCCCCACCTCGGGCTTCTCCAAGACGACCGAGCTACACGTTTCAGGTAACCCTCGAAACATTGGCGCCGTTGCCGGGGACCTGGAAGTCATCCCTTTACCATGGCGGACGACCCTCTCAACAATGACCACGCTGCATCAGAACAAGAGGACGAAGTTGACACCGGAGAACGACCGGACAGCCCTCTATCACCACGCACTCCAGGAGGAAACAAACAGAATCGCCCAAAGACATCACTCCCAGACAAAGATCCATAAAATTCCGAAAAAGAAAAGAGCTCGGAAATTCTAGAAGCAGTCCGAGCACAACAAAACCGACTGAAACAACTCAAAGAGGACATAAAGAAGCAGAGAGAAACTGAACAAGATCTGAGAAGGGAGGCTCGCAAGTGCAGAGAATTAGAAGAAAAACTACGGAAAATAGAGGCCAACCTAAAAAACCGGACAGAACGCGGCACCACCCCCGAAGGCAACCATGATCCCTTCACACAAGAGATCATGAAGGAGAAGGTACCGCGAAACTTCAAACCACCCGATATGGATCTCTACGACGGCACCACCGATCCAAATCACCACCTCAGCAACTTCAGAAGCAGAATGTACCTGGTCGACGCCTCCGACGCAATTCGATGCAAAGCCTTCCCCACCACTCTCACCAAGTCGGCCATGAAGTGGTTCGACAACCTGCCACCAAGATCAATCACCAGCTTCGAAGACCTAACCAAAAAATTCCTAACAAGGTTCTCTATTCAAAAGGACAAGACAAAACATGCCCCCAGTCTACTCGGAATCAAACAAGGTAACCAAGAAACTCTCCGAGAGTACATGGAGCGATTCAACAGAGCCTGCCTGGACATACAACACTTGCCCACTGAAGCAGCCATCATGGGACTAGCAAACGGCCTAAAAGAGGGAC
>NC_029777.3:40737840-40738097 GCF_000817695.3 Arachis duranensis | reverse complement strand
GCCTACGCCCTAGTGTTCACAGCTCGGAGGCTCCGTCCCTACTTCCAAGCCCACACCATCAAGGTCCGGACAAACCAACCCATGAGACACATCCTCCAGAAAACAGACCTGGCAGGACGAATACTGCAATGGGCGGTGGAGCTGTCCGAGTTCGACCTCCACTACGAAACCCGGATTGCCATAAAATCTCAGCATCTAGCCGACTTCATCGCAGAATACACTGAGACCCCTGGAACCCCACTCTCATGGAACCTGTA
>NC_029777.3:40737201-40737826 GCF_000817695.3 Arachis duranensis | reverse complement strand
ATATGTCGACGGGTCCTCAAACAAAACAGGAAGCGGAGCCGGGGTTATACTCGAAAGCGACCAAGGAACACGAATAGAACTATCCCTAAAATTCGAGTTCCAGGCTTCAAATAACCAAGCCGAATACGAGGCCCTACTAGCAGGTCTAAAGCTAGCCAAAGAGGTCGGAGCCCGGAAAATCACGATCTTCAGCGACTCCCAGGTCGTCACATCACAAGTAAATGGAAGCTACCAGGCCAAAGACCCAACTATGAAAAAATACCTAGACCAAACACAGACGCAATTACGCCACTTTTCAGAAATACAGATCCAGCATATACCTACTTTTCAGAGATACAGATTCAGCACATACCTCGGGAACAAAACGCCCGGGCAGACGCCCTCTCAAAGCTCGCCAGCACCAAGCCCGGAGGCAACAACAGAAGTCTCCTCCAGGAGACCTTACAATCCCCCTCCGTGCTAAGAGAGGAAGAAACGCTAAATATATCCAACCAACAGCAAGGATGGATGACCCCATACTCAGCTACCTGAAGTCGGGAACTCTTCCCGCCGAAAGAAAGGAAGCTAAAAGACTCACGAAAGACGCCCAGAATTATACACTAATTCACGACATATTATACAGAAG
>NC_029777.3:40735136-40737139 GCF_000817695.3 Arachis duranensis | reverse complement strand
TCCCCTCCTTCGGTGCGTCCCGACCTCAGAAACAAAGAACGTCCTCGAAGAAGTCCACGGAGGCATGTGTGGGAACCATCTCGGAGCTCGGGCATTGTCCAAAAAGGTAGTCCGAGCCGGGTTCTACTGGCCGACCTTGCAGAAAGACTCGACAGAATTCGTGAAAATATGCCCCCCTGCCAAAAACACGCCAATTTCCACAAGGCACCACCAGAAGACCTTATCAGCATCACCGCACCATGGCCCTTCGCAAAATGGGGACTTGACCTACTCGGCCCGTTCCCCCAAGGACCGGGGCAAGTCAAATACCTTATAGTAGGGGTCGACTACTTCACAAAGTGGATTGAAGCTGAACCCTTAGCCACCATTACGGCTCAGAAAAGCCGCAAATTCAGCAATGATTCCTATTGAAATAGATGAAGGGTCACCCAGAGTCATCTTCTACAACGAAGGAGGCAACCCGCAGGCACAAAAGGAAGAACTCGACCTCCTCCCCGAGGTCCGAGAAAGAGCCCGAATTCGAGAAGAAGCCTTAAAACGGCGAACGGCCCTCAGATACAATCAGAAAGTAATAAAGCGAAGCTTCTCCATTCACGACCTGATTCTAATCCGAAATGACATCGGAACACAAAAGTCGGGAGAAGGAAAGCTAGCCGCAAATTGGAAAGGGCCCTACAAGGTAACAGAAGTCTTAGGGACAGGCTATTACAAAGTATCCGACCTAGAAGGCAATGAGCTGCCCAGGGCCTGGCACGCCTGTAATCTAAGACGGTACTACAGCTAGAAAAATTTAACCCGAGGTGTACTCTTTTTCCCCTGCAAGGGTTTTTTAATGAGACACCCGGTTAAAGTAAAGACACCCGACCTATTCAAGGGTAAACACTATGTAAATATCCTTTCTTCTTTAATACTAATCAAATTTTTCTATTTTCTTTTCTTCTTCCTCATGATGAAACAAATCCTAGAAAGTACCCCGCCAAGGCGCATTAATTTATGCTCGGCAAAACGCAAAAAATCATTTGCCAAGAGACCACACAAGGTCGGCAAAGATAAAGCGACGAGGTTCAAATTAATGTGAGAAGTTATAAAGTAACTCTGAAAAGGCTCAAAAAAGCCAAATAAAAAGAGATTACAAAAATAACTTAAAAAGGCCGACCAACAGCAAGGTCGGACCCAACAAAAGGAGGTACTCGAAACGCCCGAGGCCCGAGAAAGAGCCCGGATCCAAAGAAAGAAGCCTTAAAACGGCGAAAACAAAGATTTCGAAAACGCTTGCTAGAAAGTTGCTATACAACTAAAAAGTACAAGCGAAAAAACGAAAGCAAAAGTTCCAAGCGCTAGCTAAAAAGTTGTTATCCAAAAACAACTAAAAAGCACAAAAAGCGGGACAAAAAGTCAAAACGCGAACAAAAACACCGCATAATAAAGTTACTACAAGTAGCTAATAAGCAAAAGGTGTCCAAAAGCGTTCACAGAAATCATCCAAAAAAGAGCCCACAGGCCGGGCAAAACACCAAAAATAAAGAGTACAGAGGACCAAGGTCCTTTCCGGACTCCACATCAACAGAAGGCTGCGGAGGAAACATAGATATCGGGACTGCATTGATGGCAACGTCATCCCGGTTTGAAACCTCCACACCAGATCCATCCCCGGCCAAAGGTGAAGTCGGGTTCTCCACCGGAACTTTGGGGTCGGACACCGGAACCTCATCCTCATTGGGAGCAGGAACAATCTTTCCCTCCACAACAATGTTATCCGTACTAAATAAGCTCAGATCCAGGTCAGGAGCAAGAACTCGGACCTGAGCCTTCAAATTCTCAAACATAGCATCCATACCCTTGGCCACATGACCTTCTAGCTCGTAAAAATCATCCCGAGCAGATTGCAACTTCTCCTTCGTCTCCACAAGCTCGGCACATATCCGATTATAATTCTCCGTCGCCACCTTCGCCATCTCCTCAGATGTCTTCGCTGCCGCCACAGCCGCGGTAGCTTTAGTTTT
>NC_029777.3:40719493-40734706 GCF_000817695.3 Arachis duranensis | reverse complement strand
AGAAGCCTCCCCGGCCTCGATATTCCGAGCAGCCACGGACTTCTTCGTCCGACGAAGGAACTTCATGGAATCTGCCTGAGAAGACATCTCTGCAAGAAATAAAAGAAAGGGATTACCACAACAGAAATTCCACCAAAAACAAGCAAAACCAAAATACTAAAAAAGATGAATCTCGGAAGAGGTCGGGAACTACCTAACTCGGAACGGAGAAGGCTTGGTTCTCCCAACATTTTCTTCGTGTCCAAGTGAGGTGCCCGATCCCATAAACTGCTCACCACACCCACAAAAGCTTGCTCCACCTCATCTAGACTCTCAAAGGTATACTTAGCGGACACTACATTCTCCTGCCAACAAAGAGGAAAGGAAGGCTCCCCACTCTCATCTAGAAAGAAAGGTCGGACGTCTCCAGTAGCCTGGACCTTGAAATAAAAGTTCTTAAAATCGTGAAAGGACTCATCATACAGGGTACAGAACTTTCTTCCCTGGTTAGCCCTAAAAGAGACCCAAGATACCTTCCCTCCACCCGATCCCGGCTTCGTCAACACAAACAAATAGGAAAAAAGAGAAATAGAGGGAGCAACGCCCAAAAACTGACACAAAAGTTGAAACAGCTTTAAAAATGCCCAAGAATTTGGATGGAGCTGCGTAGGGGCAAGGTTACAAGACCATAACACCTCGGACTCCAGGTCGGTAAAAGGAAGTCGGACACTCAGCTTAGAGAAAAAACAATCATAAGCGTAAAAGAAGAGCTTCTCGGAACTATCTAAAGGCGGGAAGCAAACTCTCTCCTCGGAATCCGGGGCTACTAGTTCATAATCCCTCTCAGACTCTCTATCTTCACATATGCTACATTGCCTACGAAACCTAGCTAAATACTCAGAATCTACCACAGAAGGGACTCTTAGAGGAACAGGATCTACCCAACCAAGACCACTTGGAATCTTGGTCGACATCGCTTGAAGAACCTTTCGAGACATAAAATTCTTGCCTACAAAGAAGAATACAACAGCAAGCAAAAATCACATAAAAGCAGACAGCAAAAACCCATTCAGCAAAGCAAGAAACAAAAATCTTTTAGAAGAAAATACAGCAACCCGGAGCAAAATACCAGAAGAACAAAAAAGAGTCCCCCCCCCATGTACAAACAACTGGCGGCGCCTCTTTTCGGGGCAACTCAGGCATAAAAGAAAAAGAAAAAACAGACAAAAAGCCACACAAAAATATGCGCACTAAGAAAAGAAATGAGAACAAACCTGGAAGAAAGAAAGAAGACGACGAGCTCCGAAAACAAGGAGAACGAAATGGCGGCACAGAAGAAACCCCGGAAAAACGCACGGAAAGATTCGGGGAAGAGGAACAAAGAAAAAGAAGAAGCGGTGCTCGAAAAAGAGATGGCGAAAACTCAGAAAACAGGAAAGGGAACAGAATACACGAAGAAAAGGAGGAAAGGGGCAAATAAATAACGCCTTCACAAAGCCCGAACGGAAATCGAGGAGAAACGGTAAAATGCAATGAATGCAGAAACGGCCATTTTTTGAAATTTTGAAAAACTACTATGCCCGAGCTCGACCTCCCAAAAAGGACGAACTCGGGCAGGGGCACTGTTCATACCCTGACCGGGCTCCTCCAACTCGGCAAAATCCATGAAAGGTCCGACCTCGTCCCAAGGCCCACGCCTGAGGTCGGACCTCGGACAATAAAGCTAAGAAGGCCCATCAAAAGGAACGCAGCCCAAAACCTAAAGGCCGAAAAGGCCTAGGAAAGGCGGTTCCACAAAGATAGAGATAAAACTCCCAAAAGATAAAGATAAGATAAGAATATCTTATCCAGGGAAGATCACGGCCAACTACTATAAATACACTGGAACACCCAGGTATGAGATACATTCCACATTCTACACATATCTGCTTGGACCCCTGCTAACTTAAGCATCGGAGTGTCATTGCAGGTACAACCACCAACCACTCTGCATATCAAGCTCGGGTCATCAGTCCCCCCACCTCGGGCTTCTCCAAGACGACCGAGCTACACGTTTCAGGTAACCCTCGGAACAACTTTTATCACAAAAGGTGTTTGTGAAAATGCCAACTCTAGCTTTTGAGTATATTTTCACACCTTGGTTTGATGTTTGAGTTCTTAGGATACTAGACTCATAATGTCCAACATTTAGTGGTGATTCTTGGAGAGTTAGTTGACTCTCGTTTCCATTAAAGCTAGCCTTTTATCAACTAGTTTGGTAAGTTGGTTATGACCTATGGATTAAGGCCAATTATGCTTGCTTGACTTACTCCTCGATGGTTGGGATTAACTAAGCGAGACTAACTCATGATAATCACCATAGTTGTGGTTATAGCAATGATTAGATTCCTTGGATCCTCAATTCTTAAGTCAAGGCTTCTTTATGCACTTATAGTATTTTCACTAGTTTTAAGCTTGTTCCCTTTTACTTGCATTAATTACCAATTTTGAGCACCTCTTAGTTCTTTCAATCTTTTGTTCCTTGATTTCACAAACCCCCCCTTTCCCCTCAACCGAAAAAGCAACATTTTAATTGTATTCTTATAGAGAACCACCCGAGGTTTAACTACTCTCGGTTATATTTTGTTTTGAGTTGGAATATTTGATTTCGGCATTAATTATTGGTCTAGACTATACTTTCAATGATGGAATACTATTTTTATGAAAATCCAGATCGACGATAAACGCTACAACATCAGTTTCCAAGCAAGTCCAGGGTTCTTCAAGAAAATCAATTCAAGACTTGGAGTTCAAGTATGGAGTGAAGCGCAATTGCGTGATTTTCGGAGAGTGTTAGGGTGCTACAAGGGTAATTTGAGAGTTTGCTCATCTGGCTTGGTGCATAGTGATCAACAAGAAGACGAGCGGCAGCCTAGAATGTGGGATCCCGGGGACCTATAAAGTGCAAGCTTGCATGGAGATTCAAGGAGGAGTGAAAACACAAGCCGCCCTAGCAAGAGTTTCCTCAACAAGTCCAACTTAAGGACTATAAACCAAAGTGCTAGGTGGGAGACACCCCACCATGGTAACATTGTTCCAACCTTTCCTTCCTTATAGTCTTATTTTATTGCATTTTGCTTCTTTTAGCTAGCCTAGAATTATTTTCATTTTTAGCTTAGGTAGTTTGATGTTTGTTTGGATCATGAATTTATGGATTTTTGGGCTTGAGATATGATTGAGACTAAGGCTGAATACCTTAGCAATTGAGAGAAAATTTTTGAAAAACAGGGCATCTGTGCGTGCGCACCCACCTGTGTGTGCGCACAAAAACTCTTTGTTTCGCATCCTGTGCGTACGCACAACCCTGTGCGTACACTAGCTGTTATGGCCTCTGTTTCTAGCACCAGCACAGCTTGTGCGTGGGCGCTCCCCTATTTTTCTGCGCTTTGTGTGTACGCACACCAGCTCACGCTCCCTCCGGTGGGAGCGCTGGCACAGCTTGTGCGCGCGAACCCCTACCTTTTGCTTTTATGCGTGCGCACGGACCTTTGTGCGCGCGCACACTTGATCTTTGAAAATAAAAAGAAAATTCGCCTTTCTGTTGTGGGCACAGCCTGTGCGTGGGCACACATCAAAATAAGGCCTTAGCTCGCGACGTTTGCACGAATAGTGCGCACAACACTTTTCATTTTGCCCACCGACGCGTAGGCATCACTCACACGTACGCGTCACCTTGCATTCTATCCCTTTGACGCGTACGTGTCTGATGAGCGGATAATTTATACGCTTTTTGGCATTGTTTCCAGTATATTTTTAGTAGATTTTAGTTAGTTTTTATTATATTTTTATTAGTTTTTATTTAAAATTCACTTTTCTAGACTTTACTATGAGTTTGTGTGTTTTTCTGTGATTTCAGGTATTTTCTGGCTGAAATTGAGGGACCTGAGCAAAAATCTGATTCAGAGGATGAAAAAGGACTGCAGATGCTGTTGGATTCTGACCTCCTTGCACTCGAAGTGAATTTTCTGGAGCTACAGAAACCCAATTGGCGCGCTGTCAATTGCGTTGGAAAGTAGACATCCTGGGCTTTCCAAAAATGTATAATAGTCTATACTTTGCCTGAGATTTGATGGCCCAAACTGGCGTTGCAAATTAGCTTCAGAATTCCCGGCGTTTAACGCCAGAACTGGCACAAAAATTGGAGTTAAACGCCCAAACTGGCATAAAAGCTGGCTTTTAACTGCAGAAAAAGTCTCTACACATGAAAGCTTCAATGCTCAGCCCAAGCACACACCAAGTGGACCCCGAAAGTGGATTTTTACGTCATTTACTCATTTCTGTATATCCTAGGTTACTAGTTCACTATTAATAGGACCTTTTGACATTGTATCTCTACCTCATGACACTTTACACGTTTCTTTTTGTATCTTCTACGGCATGAGTCTCTAAACCCCATGGTTGGGGTGAGGAGCTCTGCTGTGTCTTGATGGATTAATGTAATTACTACTGTTTTTCATTCAATCACGCTTGTTTCTATTCTAAGATATCACTTGCTCCTAAACTTGATGAATGTGATGATCCGTGACACTCATCATCATTCTCACCTATGAACGTGTGCCTGACAACCACCTCCATTCTACCTTAGATTGAGTTGATATCTCTTGGATTCTTTAATCAGAATCTTCGTGGTATAAGCTAGAATTGATGGCGGCATTCAAGAGAATCCGGAAGGTCTAAACCTTGTCTATGGTATTCTGAGTAGGATTTAAGGATTGAATGACTGTGACGAGCTTCAAATCCTGAGGGCTGGGCGTTAGTGACAGACGCAAAAGAATCACTGGATTCTATTCCAACCTGATTGAGAACCGACAGATGATTAGCCGTGCTGTGACAGAGTGCGTTGAACATTTTCACTGAGAGGATGGGAGGTAGCCATTGACAACAGTGAAACCCTACATACAGCTTGCCGTGGAAGGAGCCTTGCGTGCTTGAAGAAGAAGACAGTAGGAAAGCAAAGATTCAGAAGATAGAGCATCTCCAAAACCTCAACCTGTTCTCCATTACTGCAAAACAAGTATTTATTTCATGTTCTTCTACTTTTCACAATTAAACCTGAGAATTATTGATATCTTGAATAACAGTTACAAGATAACCATAGCTTGCTTCAAGCCGACAATCTCCGTGGGATCAACCCTTATTCACGTAAGGTATTACTTGGACGACCCAGTGCACTTGCTGGTTAGTTGTGCGGGATTGCAAAAGTGTGATTGCAATTTCGTGCACCAGCGTCGATTCCCTTTTTTGCACACGCCACACGCACGCGTCAGCGATGCTTACGCGTAGATCCCTCCCCTATTTCACATTATTCTTTTCTTCTCTTTTCTCTACTTCTTTTCTTCCCTTCTTTTCTCCACCCTTCTCTTATCTTGCCTTTGCCCTCTTTTTTACTTATTTTACTTAGTTTTCGTTACATCTCATTTTTATTTTAGTAATTATATTAATTTTGTTTAGTTGTTTATTAATTAAATAAGTTGCAAGTGTTTGTTTGATATTGATTGGGTTGCTTGTTGTTTGAAATTTCCACCAATGCACTTATACTTTGGCTCAATTTACTTGTATCTAGTGGGTTTGAATACTTATGTTTTAATTGTACCACTAAGATAAATTATATAAGTGCATATGGAATTAAGTGAATTGAATTGAAAATTACTTATTCATCATGATCTTCATATCAAATTTATCACATGATCGGTACTTCTTCCTTGTTAGTGCTTTGCATTTGTTTGAGTGACTTAACTTTATTCTTATCAAGCTTGTTGTTTTTTGCAACAAGTACTTTTACCATGTGACTATTGCATTATGTGTCATGATGAACAAGTAAGTTATTTTTAATCATGGAATTGGTTATTGTGTGTTGTGCTATTTTACATAAATTTTGCGCTTTCACGTACACAATTTCAATATCCAATGTTTTCTACATTCAATTCACTCTTGTGGTGGTTGCCTAAGTTTGTTTGTCCTTAGTTGACGCTTACACATTGCTTGCAACTTAGGCTATTTAATTGAGGAACTCATGCTCACTTTTTGATTGTGTGGATACCGTTTTAACCGACCACGGTGTGTGTTCCAACCGCATGCATAATTGGAATACACACATGGCTCATCTTTTTATCATACCACACCACTATGCAAATTTCCTCAATTAAATGTTTATTTGTTTTCATTTATCTCCAAGTATACAATGTATTTGCTCCCTCATTTGTCTTTTTATGCTACTTGCCCTATGATTCCTAATTATACTTTATTCATCTTTTTGGCAATTTCCATGCAACCCAAGCCCCCGCATCTGCCAACTGAAGGTGGAGCTCTTGAGAGACATCCCCCCCAGATCGTGTTCGTGCACGGAGGACCGTGCAACACTTAATTGTGGGTAAGGATTCGTCAATTTTAGGGTGTAAATTTTCTTTTCCGAACACTTTGCACTTTATTTTCGTTTTCTTTTAATATGTTTCCTGTAGATATTTACTAGTATTTTTTACTATTGTATCTTTATTATATATATATAATATAGGAAATAATTTTGGTGAAAAAAAACAAGGATTTTCGAGAATTTTCTTTCATGGGCATTCTATTGAATTGATTTGGAAAATTATTTTTAATCATGCTTGAATGATTTTTTATGGAAGGTAGAAGAGAAGAAGACCAAAATACCTTGTGAGTTTTTGAGCTTTAATGAGTGGTTATACATTTTAACCACTATTTTTGTTCATTGTGTGCTATGCTCCTTCTATGATTGTAATCTTGGTTTTGCTTGATTCTTTATTTCAAATATTTGATCTTGTGATTGCATTTAGCATGATTGAGGCCATCTTTGAATTAAACTCACTCACCCATATAGCCTTACCCTTGCATATACCTTTTTTAACCCCTTTTGAGCTCTTTAATCCCCTTTGTTCTAATTGTTAGCACATCACAACCCAAAGCGAAAAATCATGAATTACCTCGAATTGCATCTTTGATTAGCTTAGGTTGATGAGTGTGTTTAATTTAAGTGTGGGGAGAAATTTTGGGAAGTATTGGTAGAGAAAAAAAATGTTGTTTTTGGTACTTATTGAAAAATTTAGAAAATGTGTACACATTCATGTATCAACTTGCTTTAACCATATGCATTGTCATAGGAAAAGAAAAAAAAAATAGAAAAGAAAAACAAAAGAAAGAAAAAAATATAGTAATAATAAAAAGGGGACAAAGGTCTCCCCAAAAGAAAAAAAAATGAATAAATAAGAAATGCACATGTGGATTTGGATGAAAAAGATGCATGAATGTGTATAAAGAGGGAATGGGAAGTTAGGTTGCATAGTTTGTGATTTGGTTGATATAGGTTGGGTTGGATACTTGAGCTAATCAAAGATCTAATTCTCTAGTCCACTTAGCCATTGTTGAGGGAAAATTAAATTCCGCACAAACTAACCGGCAAGTGTACCGGGTTGCATCAAGTAGTAAAACTCACCAGAGTGAGGTTGATCCAACAGGGATTGATGGATCAAGCAACTTTAATAGGTGATATGTCTAGACAAGCGAATATTGAAAGAGTTTGGTGAAATTTAATCTGCAGAATGTAAATTGCAAGGAATTTAAAGTACTCAAAGTAAATTGACAGAATCTTAAATAGCAAGAAAAGTGAAGAGCTGAATGTAAATGACAACAGAATGTAAATTGCATCAAATGTAAAGGGGCTTTGGGTGCTAGGAAATTAAGGAAGCAGTAAATTAAAGCAATCAAAGTAAATTCAAAGTAAGCAAAGTGAAGAATAACAGAGAACAAGATTCATTAGGGAATGGAGATATTATAACCCATCATGAATCAAATGGGTCTCAACTTCTTTCTCAATCATATGAGTAGATCTATGGCAGATTGTAATTGAATGGATCCCAATTCCTTGGTAACCCAATCTCTTTAATCACAATCAATCTTGCCAATTCCTTGATCTAATTGTCATGAGAAAAGGTTAAGCATTTTCTCTCATCCATAAGCCACACAGACTCTCAAGATCTCAATTCTTCCTGAATGGTGTTGATCAAAAGAGTTGTGAGAGACAGAGCTTCAGATCTGACTTCCATGATTCCCCTTCCGAGGCTCACATGGAAATTCAATGGATCCAAACCCCCTTCCGAAGTGAATGGATCAAATCAAAACAGAAGTTATCTCTTAGCTACCCAAGCGGATTGAGAAGAATAAGATTTTCATTCAATCATGTGCATTACAATAGAGCTCCTCCCCCCTAATGATTGAGGTTTAGTGAATCATAGCTCGAAGAACAAGTGCAAGGAATTTAAATTGCATGAAAATAAGCTCAGATTAAAGTAAACTCAAATGTAAAATTTCAGAAGAGTAGAGGTGCGGGAATTGAAATGGCATAAACTAAAATTACTACCAACTACAATGTAAAGTTGCAGAAAAGGAAAAGTGTATCAAAAGAAATTACAATTCTAAGCTCTCTGGAGTCTCTAATCCTCCAGAATTCTAAGAGCTCCGGAGTCTCTAATCCTCCAGCCTCTACTCCTAATCTTCCCCAACATTTGAGGTAACGTTGGTGAGCCAACTTTGGCCACCAATGTTACTTCCTCTACTTCTTCCTCTGCTTCTTCCTTTTCTTTCTTACTTCTTTCTTGCCTCTTTTCCACCTATTATCAATCAAACAATTGCATCAAAGTTTGCTATAATCACAAGATGTTTGCATCATTCATAACATCAAGTAAAACTTGCATAAAACCTTATGAAAAAGCACATAAACACCCATGTTTAATTGAATTAAGGGATGCATGAAATTTCAATCCAAACACTTACTTATTGCCTAAGAAATGCATGAAAACTAAGCAAAAACTAATGAAAAAGGCTTGTGAAACTAGCCTAAGATGACTTGTCATCACAATACCAAACTTTAATCTTGCTTGTCCCAAGCAAGTAGTAAAACATAAGGAGAATGAATGAAAACAGAGAGAGTTAATAACCTTTATTAGAAGACATTCAATTCTAGTTAATGGGGTTTTCATGCATGGTATCTTAGTGATTTTTATTTGTGGCTGAAGTAGTGACACTCCCTTGGACCTTTACTTGAATTACATAAAAAATGAGACTTGTTATGGTTTGGTCCTTAGTTTTTTTCTTGCTTTCTTTCATGACTGAGATTTATTGTTTGCTGAGGCTAAATGCTATATGTTAAGGCATCTCTTTAAAGTAAGCTTTCAGCTAGCATTTCCGCCTTAGTTGGTTTAGGATGCTAGGTGTTGAGACACCCCTAAGGGCTTACTTGCTCAAGCCTTTCCTTAGAACACACACGTCACAGGCATTTAGCTTGTTTTATTCTTTGGATATTGGTGCCCAACACCTCTTTGGGTCACTAAATGCTTTGTTTCAAAGTAGCTCTTGATGGTAGACTTTAGGTTGGTAATCCCGAGTTAGTTAACCCAAGTTGCCAGGTGATGAACCACCCCCTTAGAACCTAGTTATCCAAGCTTATCTTTGCACAAGAGCATCACAAGCATATATGAAATGTAACTCAAGTTCATATCTCAAAGTCTCATGAAATGTAACTCAAAGCATATCTTTCCATTAGTGCCCAGCCTTGTTTATTTCTTTTTTTTTGTTTTCTTTTTCTTGCATTTTCTTTCTTTTATTATGGACCTCATTCATTTGTCAAGTCTCATGAAATGTAACTCAAGTTTATATCTCAAAGTCATGCCAACCTTTAGCCTCAATCATAAATCGACTAATGAATCAACACATACCACGACATAACTTTATTCTATCTTCGATCAAAATAGACTTTTACTCTTTCTTTATTTCACAACAATTTTTCTTTTATTCAAGCATGGAAAACAATACATACAATTCAAGTAAGATGAGATGATAAAAGCACTTAGTCTAGCAAGCTAAAAAAAACAAACAAACAGTAAATGACTCATGACTAATAGGACACTAATCATCAGGGGCACAATTTCACTTTCGATTAACACATTTAAGCTAAAGACAGTAAAGTAACAATACAACCTCTTGGAGTCCACTTGTTTCTTCCTTGTCATCACCATCCATAGCTTTTGAGCCCTTCTTCATTTCTTTAGATGATGGTGTCTATTCCTTCCAAAAGATTGAGTGTCTTCCTGCAAGAGATATTGAAAGTTGCTTGTTCCCCAAGCACTTGAGAGATGGTTAGCATGCATGTATGTTTGTGATTCTCTGAACTTAAGTAGGTGTGGGAATACCAAACTTAGTTCCTTGCCTACTTCTATATGCAGTAGAGTGAATACATGCATGAAACATCAAGTGCTTTTATTAAGAAAACAAACTAAAAACTAGAAAGCAAATAATTGTTAAGTAGTTTCCCTGATTGTTTGGAGTTAGTGACTAATCATGCTGAGGGTTGAAAAGTGTTTTTAATGAAATCTTTGGTAGAACACCAAACTTAATATCCCACATTCACCCTTGAATTGTTTTGATATGCAACACCAAACTTAGCTCCTTGCAATACAGATAAATATACTTAACTCTTTTTATTGAAAGAACTAAGAAAAGAAAACTAACTCTGGTTGGGTTTCCTCCCAACAAGCGCTCTTTTAATGTCATTAGCTTGACATGTTGTTCAAGACTTTCTTCCTCTTCTTCCAATTTGTCAAGAGGAATGACCTCAGAGAGAAAGAAGAGTCAGTCAGCATCCCGTGTCTTGGCCTCTTCCCAGCAAGCTTCTTTTTGTTATTTGCTTGATTAAACTTGCTTGCTGGATTAGGGGTTAGATTGCTTGTGGTTGACCTTTTCTTCTTCATGGATATGGTCAATTGTAGATTGGTCACAATCCTCTTTTCGGTGCTCTTGTTGGTTGCCTTCACTTCTTGTATATCAAGACTTGGGTGTTGTGTGATGGTTGGAGTGTTATCTTCATCAAAAGTCTCTTGAATTGGTGGTTCCATGAACCCTTCCTCTATGCAGTTCTCTACTTCACTTGAGTGTGGACTCCCTTGATTAACTTCCTCCCTTTCTTCTACATGATGTTCCATTGAGTCCTTTGGGAGTAAGCTTTCTTGTTCCTCTGTCACCTCATGTAGCCTCAGTGGATATGTCATCCAAGGCTCATATACCTCCACAACCCCCTTCTCTATTGAAGTTTCACTTGATATAGGGGCCTCTTCTTCCACTTTCTCACTCACAGATTGGTCTTCATCCTCACTTCTTGGCAATCCTAAGTGTTTCCTTATTTGCTCTATGTTCCCATCCATCCTCTTGAAGAGGATATTTTCGTTCTTTCCAGGATTGTTCTTGTCTTTCCAATAATTCTCTGGACTTTTGAAGATGATCCTCAACTGTTAGCTCTAGAGATGATGGTTGAGAGTAATTTTGTGGACATGGATGTGTTGTGGTGAAGTTGTTTTGAGGGTTATGAAATGAGTTTTGTGAATTGTGAAATGAATTTTGTGAATGTTGAAATGAGTCTTCTGTGTAGTGTAATGAATTTTGTGGTTGGTAAAATGAGTTGTATGGATTTTGGAGAGAACTTTGTGTTGAGGCATAGTCAAGTGATGAAGAATCTTCAAATGAGAAACTGGTAAGTGAGGTTGGACAATTTTGCATAAATGAATTGAAGGTACGCTCAAGTGATGATGGCTCTTGATAAGTGGCGTATGAACTATTGAATGCTCTTTGATTTTGTTCCTCACACCCACAACTTGAGTAATTGTTGAATTCATCAAAGTATGGATCATTTTGTGGCATGGGGGAGAAATCTTGCATGAATGTATTGACAGCATAATCAAGTGATGATGTCTCTTGATGAATAGAGTATGGAGCATTAAAATCTTTTTGGTTTTGACCTTTCCAGCCACAACATGAGTAGTTGTTAGATTCATCAAAATATGGTTCATTTTGTGTCTCTGGGAGGTGTTCATACTCCATCGTTCCTTGTTGATACTCCCATCCACTATTAGCATAATGACATGAATCATTTTGTGGTGTTGGGCAGTATCCCGTGAAATTGTCTTGATCATTTTCTGGCCCTGGAGCATATCTCCACTGGGTGGATTGCTCATAATATGTCATTTCTTGGTGATATTTCCAGCCACCATTAGGATAATGACTTTAATCATTGTGTGGTGGTGGGTAATATCCCATGAAATTTGCTTGATCAAAAGATGAGGTAAACTCCATTTGAATTTTGTAAAACACAATCACCAATGAAAATTGAAATCCCTCATGTCACAGATGAGAATTTCTTAGTAAGGCAATAACACAAACACCTTAGTATCAAGAGAAAATAGAAAATTAAAAGAACTTAAATGACAAAAAAAAAAAAGAAAATGCTTAATCTAGACTTATCACCCACTTAATCATTGTTGATCTAAATCAATCCCCGGAAACGGCACCCAAAACTTGATGGGCAAAAAATTGAATTCGCACAAACTAACTGGCAAGTGTACCGAGTCGCATCAAGTAGTAAAACTCACCAGAGTGAGGTCAATCCCACAAGGATTGATAGATCAAGCAACTTTAGTATGGTGATTAGTCTAGTCAAGCTAATAGCCTAAACCGGGAAATGATTCCCAATCAAAGTTTAGAAGAATGTTACAACAATCAAATCAATTACCAGGAGTAGAATCCCGGGTCGTTTTCAATAGAAATTGCAATAGGATGCACATCATTGGTTAGGAGTTTTTGAATTGATTGCGAAAAATTAAAGTGACAAGAATCTAAAAGAAAAGAATAACAAACAATTAAATTAAAGCAACTAAAATTATCAATCAAACATTTAATTAACTAACAAGCATGAAAGAAAAGGATAGCAGCAATAATGTCATATAGCTAAATATATGAAATCAATCTAAGAGAGCAAAGTTAATAAGGGAAATGACAATCAGTCAATATAAAAAACCTTGGCTATGAGTGAGAATTGGATTCCTATCCTCATTATCATCCTCAATTGTGATGGTAATTGTCTATTGATCTCACTTAGTTATTCTCTAACAATTTAAGAAAAATCATGTGAGCACAATTAACTCTAGTCCACAAGTCCTAGTCAATTCCTAGTGAAAGACTAGATATAGTGGAGTTCAAGATAACTAGCAACCTTCAATTACCAATGAACAATAGATATTGACAATTCAAGAGTCTTCAATTACTAAACCCCAAAGCCTACAAATCTACTCTATATTCATAAGTGACATTTTCACAAACACTTGGTGAGCACTATAAAAGACAACATAAAATTGAGAAAGCAATCCAAATTAAAGCTACCCACTGTTAATAATCAACAAGAACAAAGCAAATAACACAAATGAAACATGAAAAACCTCAATGCATTAACTAGAAAGTAAATCCAACAAGATCCAAAATCATAAACCAAGGTAACTTGAATTACAAGACCACTAAGCAAAATTAAAGAAGAAGAACTACAATTATAGTAATAAAACTGAAATTAACAAAGGTCTAATCCATGAATTGAAACAAAAGTGAGCAAAGAACAAGAAAACCTAGAGAGGAGGAGTTTCTCTCTCTAGAAGTAAAAACTATGTAAAATCTCACTAATAGAATGTTCTCCCTAAGCCTCCTTCACCCCCTAGCCTCTAATCTTCAAATTGGGCATGAAACTGGGTCAAAGGAGCTTAGAAATTGCCCCCAGCATCTTTCCATTAATGAGGCACATACAGGAATTCCTGCGTATGCGGCAAGTGCTCCACGTACGCGGATAAAGTGAAAACCAGATGATGCATACGTGGCATCAAGGATGCGTATGCGGCCCTAAAGAAATCCCAATCTTCATTTCTTCATGATTTTCTTCCCTTTCTTGCTTCCTTTTATACTTCTTCATGTCCATCCTTGATCCTTAAACCTAAAATCACTTAACAGACATATCAAGATTTCAAATAGAATTTAAGGGAATTATAGATAGCATTTTTAAAGCCTAAAAAGCATGTTTTTCCACCTAGGTACAATTTGTAGAACCTATGCACAATTACTCAAGAGGGGGGGTGAATTGAGTAAACCAACAACAATGAACCTTTTTGATGAATTTAAAGATAATATGTGTTCATACCCTGACCGAGCTCCCCCAAACTCGGAAGTTCATAGAAAGGTCCGACCTCGTCCCAAGGCCCACGCCTGAGGTCGGACCTCGGACAAATAAGCTAAGAAGGCCCATCAGAAGGAACGAAGCCCAAAACCTAAAGGCCGAAAAGGCCTAAAGAAAGGCGGTTCCACAAAGATAGGGATAAAGCTCCCAAAAGATAAGATAAGATAAGAATATCTTATCCAGGGAGGATCACGACCAACTACTATAAATACACTGGAGCACCCAGGTATAACTCATACTCTAATTCTACTCAATATCTGCTTGGACCCATGCTAACTTAAGCATCGGAGTGTCATTGCAGGTACAACCACCAGCCGCTCGGCACATCAAGCTCGGGTCACAGCACCCTCACCTCGGGTCTTGCCAGACGACCGAGCTACACGTTTCAGGTAACCCCCGGAACATTGGCGCCGTTGCCGGGGACCTGGAAGTCATCCCTCTACCATGGCGGACGATCCTCCCAACAATAACCACGCTACATCAGAACAAGAGGAGGAAGTTGACACCGGAGAACGACCGGACAGCCCTCTATCACCATGCACTCCAGGAGGAAACAAACAGAATCACCCAAAGACATCACTCCCAAACAAAGATCCACCAAATCCCGAGAAGGAAAAGAACTCGGAAATTCTAGAAGCAGTTCGGGCACAGCAAAACCGGCTGAAACAACTCGAAGAGGACATAAAAAAACAGAAGGAAACTGAACAAGATCTGAGAAGGGAGGCTCGCAAGCGCAGAGAATTAGAAGAAAAACTGCGGAAAATAGAGGCCAACCTGAAAGATCGGACGGAACGCGGCACCACCCCCGAAAACAATCATGATCCCTTCACGCAAGAGATCATGAAGGAAAAGGTATCGCGGAACTTTAAGCCACCCGATATGGATCTATACGACGGCACCACCGATCCAAGTCACCACCTCAGCAACTTCAGAAGCAGAATGTGCCTAGTCGACGCCTCTGACGCGATTCGGTGCAAAGCCTTCCCCACCACTCTCACCAAATCAGCCATGAACTGGTTCGACAACCTGCCACCAGGATCAATCTCCAGCTTTGAGGACCTAACCAAAAAATTCCTAACAAGGTTCTCTATTCAAAAGGATAAGGCAAAACATGCCCCCAGTCTACTCGGGATCAAACAAGG
>NC_029777.3:40714808-40717271 GCF_000817695.3 Arachis duranensis | reverse complement strand
TTAAACTATCAGAAAATAGAAAAATTCGCCTACGCCCTAATATTCACAGCTCGGAGGCTCCGTCCCTACTTTCAAGCCCACACCATCAAGGTCCGGACAAACCAACCCATGAGACACATCCTACAAAAAACAGACATGGCAGGACGAATCCTACAATGGGCGGTGGAGCTGTCCGAGTTCGACCTTCACTATGAAGCTCGGACTGCCATAAAATCCCAGTATCTAGCCGACTTCATCGCAGAATACACTGAGACCCCTGGAACCCCACTCTCATGGAACCTGTATGTCGACGGGTCCTCAAACAAAACAGGAAGCGGAGCCGTGGTTATACTTGAAAGCGACCAAGGAACACGGATAGAACTATCCCTAAAATTCGAGTTCCAGGCTTCGAACAACCAAGCCGAGTACGAGGCCCTACTAGCAGGTCTAAAGCTAGCCGAAGAGGTCGGAGCCCAGAGAATCACGATCTTCAGCGACTCCCAGGTCGTCACATCTCAAGTAAATGGAAGCTACCAGGCCAAAGACCCAACTATGAAAAAATACCTGGACCGAACACAGGCACAATTACGCCACTTCCCAGGAGTACAAATCCAGCACATACCTCGGGAGCGAAATGCCCGGGCAGACGCCCTCTCAAAGCTTGCTAGCACCAAGCCTGGAGGCAACAACAGAAGTCTCCTCCAGGAAACCTTACAATTTCCCTCCGTGCTAAGAGAGGAAGAAACGCTAAATATATCCAACCAACAACAAGGATGGATGACCCCCATACTCAACTACCTGAAGTCGTGAACTCTCCCCGCCGAAAGAAAAGAAGCTAAAAGGCTTACAAAGGACGCCCAGAATTATACATTAATCAACGACGTATTATACAGAAGAGGATTCTCAAACCCCCTCCTTAGGTGCGTTCCGACCTCAGAAACAAAAAGCGTCCTCGAAGAAGTCCACGAAGGCATGTGTGGAAACCATCTCGGAGCTCGGGCACTATCCAAAAAAGTAGTCAGAGCCGGGTTCTACTGGCCGACCTTGCAAAGGAACGCAACGGAGTTTGTGAAAATATGCCCCCTGCCAAAAACACGCCAATTTTCACAAGGCACCGCCCGAAGACCTTATCAGCATCACTGCGCCATGGCCCTTTGCAAAATGGGGACTCGACCTACTCGGCCCGTTTCCACAAGGACCAGGGCAAGTCAAATACCTCATAGTAGGGGTCGACTACTTCACAAAGTGGATCGAAGCTGAACCCTTAGCCACCATTACGGCTCAGAAAAGCCGCAAATTCCTATACAAAAACATTGTCACAAGGTTCGGAGTCCCCTACTCCATCACAACAGACAATGAAACACAGTTCACGGACACAAGTTTTCAGAACTTGGTGGCCGAACTAAAAATCAAACAGCAATTCACATCGGTCGAGCACCCACAAGCCAAACCCACAAGCCAATGGACAAGCAGAGGCTGCAAATAAAGTCATCTTGGCCGGGTTAAAACGAAGACTCCAAGAGGCCAAAGGGGCATGGGCCGAAGAACTCCCCCAGGTACTATGGGCATATCGGACAACCCCGCACTCTACAACGGGAGAATCCCCATTCCGACTAGCTTACGGGATGGAGGCAATGATTCCTATCGAAATAGATGAAGGGTCGCCCAGAGTCATCTTCTACAACGAAGGAGGCAACCCTCAGGCACAAAGGGAAGAACTCGACCTCCTCCCCGAGGTCCGAGAAAGAGCCCGAATCCGCGAGGAAGCCTTAAAACGGCGAACGGCCCTCAGATACAATCAAAAGGTAATAAAGCGAAGTTTCTCCATTCACGACCTGATTCTAATCCGAAATGACATCGGAACACAAAAGTCGGGAGAAGGAAAGCTAGCCGCGAATTGGAAAGGGCCCTACAAGGTAACAGAAGTCTTAGGGACAGGCTACTACAAAATATCCGACCTAGAAGGCAATGAGCTGCCCAGGGCCTGGCACGCCTGTAATCTAAGACGGTACTACAGCTAGAAAAACTTAACCCGAGGTGTACTCTTTTTCCCCACAAGGGTTTTTTAATGAGACACCCGGTTAAGTAGGATACCCGACCTAAAGGGTAAACACTTTGTAAATATTCTTTCTTTTTTAATACTAATCAAATTTCTCTATTTTCTTTTCCTCATGATGAAGCAAATCCTAGAAAGTACCCCACCAAGGCGCATTAATTTATGCTCGGCAAAACGCAAAAAATCATTTGCCAAGAGACCATACAAGGTCGGCAAAGATGAAGCGACGAGGTTCAAATTAATGTGAGAAGTTATAAAGTAACTCTGAAATGGCTCGAAAAGCCAAATGAAAAAGAGGTTACAAAAATAACTTAAAAAGGCCGACCAAACGACGAAGTCGGACCCGGCAAAGGAAAAGTTATAAAGTAACTCTGAAATGGCTCGAAAAAGCCAAATAAAAGAGATTGCAGAAATAACTCAAAAGGGCC
>NC_029777.3:40712752-40714708 GCF_000817695.3 Arachis duranensis | reverse complement strand
CCTTTCATGTCGTTTGTTGGTTTGTCATTCATCAAAACCTACGAATACAAACTTCGCATACAAGCAACATGATTTACACAATTTAGAGGGAAATCACAAAGTATGCTATTTAAGTGAATAAATGTGAGTTTATGTGACGAAATCCATTCAATTTAAGCCAAAATTTATCATCAAATATGGATTAATCAATTCTCCCACACTTAGCAGGATCAACAAATATACCATTACTAAAAATAATGTGGCTTAGAACAATACCTTGTTTCACCATCAAATGGCGTTTTTCAAAATTAAGTACAAGGTTTGAACTAGCAAAACTTTCTAACATTTTAGCTAAACTATCCAAGAAAAGATTAAATGAGTCTCCATACACACAAAAGTCATCCATGAAAATTTCCATACAATGCTCAAGAAAGTCAAAAAAGATACTATTCATGCACCTTTGGAACGTCGCAGGTGCATTACATAAGCCAAATGGCAAGCTCTTGTATGCATATGTTCTTAATGGACATGTAAAAGTAGTCTTTTCCCTATCTTCGAGAGCTATATAAATTTGAAAATAACTAGTATAACCGTCTACGAAACAGTAGTGTGATTGATAAACCGCTATTTTACGGTTTATCATGTGCTTAATTTAGTGGATTCCATCCACTAAACTCACACTTATTCATAGAAATCGTATGTTTCACATTTTCCTTCCTAATCTTGTGCTATGATTGAAAACATGCTTCCCTGGCATTAAATTTCCTAGCTTTAATCCTCCCTTATTACCATTCGATGTCGTGATATATGTGTTAAGTGTTTTCAGGGTTTACAGGGCAGGAATGACTTAGAGGATGGAAAGGAAGCATGCAAAAGTAGAAGGAATATAGGAAATTGAAGGAATCGCAAAGCTATCAAGCCTAACCTCTTTGTATTCAATTAATCATAACTTGAGCTACAGGGGTCCAACTGAGATGGTTCCAATTGCGTTGGAAAGCTAATGTCTGTGGCTTCGAAATGATATATAATTTCTCATAGTTGCCAGGCAGTTAAGCGACGCGCACGTGCGTATCACGTGTACGTATGCATCTGCAAAAATTTTGTCTGGGCTGTTTTTGACGCAAATTTTGGCCCAGAAAACACAGATTAGAGGCTGCAGAGTGAAGGAATCAGGGAGACACTTCTCATTCACATAATTTTAGGTTTTAGATGTAGTTTCTAGAGCTCTCTCTCTCTAGGTTCTTAGGTTTTTAGGTTTAATTCTTTCCAATTCCAGGTTCAATGTTCTTTTAATTTAGTCTTCTTCTACTTTTATTTATTCTATTACTTTAGTTTATCGTCTTCTCTTGTTAATTTATTAATGCAAAGAGTATTTTTCTATTTAATTCTTTATTTGCTTGATTATTGGTGCACGAAATTGTGATCAATACTTTTCACAAATCAAATAATCCCCGGTAATGAAACCAAAAACTTGGTGTTCAATACCATGGCATAAACACAACTTCGCACAACTAACCAGCAAGTGTACTGGGTCGTCCAAGTAATAAACCTTACGCGAGTAAGGGTCGATCCCACAGAGATTGTTGGTATGAAGCAAGCTATGGTCACCTTGTAAATCTCAGTCAGGCAAACTCAAATGTGTATGGTGATAAACGCATAAAACATAAAGATAAAGATAGAGATACTTATGTAATTCATTGGTAGGAACTTCAGATAAGCGTATGAAGATGCCTTCCCTTCCGTCTCTTTGCTTTCCTACAGTCTTCATCCAATCCTTCTTACTCCTTTCCATGGCAAGCTTGTGTAGGGTTTCACCGTTGTCAATGGCTACCTCCCATCCTCTCAGTGAAAATGTTCAACGCACACTGTCACGGCACGGCTAATCATCTGTCGGTTCTCAATCAGGTTGGAATAGAATCCAGTGATTCTTTTACGTCTGTCACTAACGCCCCGCCCTCAGGAGTTTGAAGCACGTCA
>NC_029777.3:40712030-40712439 GCF_000817695.3 Arachis duranensis | reverse complement strand
AAAAGGTCCTACTTATAGAAAACTAGTAGCCTAGGGTGTACAGAGATGAGTAAAAGACATAAAAATCCACTTCCGGGCCCAGTTGGTGTGTCCTTGGGCTGAGCAATGAAGCATTTTCGTGTAGAGACTCTTCTTGGAGTTAAACGCCAGCTTTTATGCCAGTTTGGGCGTTTAACTCCCATTTTGGTGCCAGTTCCGGCGTTTAACGCTGGAATTCCTGAGGGTGACTTTAAACGCCGGTTTGGGCCATCAAATCTTGGGCAAAGTATGGACTATCATATATTGCGGGAAAGCCCAGGATGTCTAGTTTCCAACGCCGTTGAGAGCGCGCCAATTGGGCTTTTGTAACTCCAGAAAATCCACTTCGAGTGCAGGGAGGTCAGAATCCAACAGCATCTGCAGTCCTTTT
>NC_029777.3:40707691-40711273 GCF_000817695.3 Arachis duranensis | reverse complement strand
ATTTTTCATTTAAGAGAGGTGGTGGATTCATAGGACATTCATAACTTTAAGGCATAGACACTAAGACACTAATGATCACAAGACACAAACATAGACAAACATAAGCATAAATTTTTTCGAAAAAACAGAAAAATAAAGAACAAGGAAATTAAAGAACGGGTCCTCCTTAGTGATGGCGGCTTGTTCTTCCTCTTGAAGGTCTTATGGAGTGCTTGAGCTCCTTAATGTCTCTTCCTTGCCTTTGTTGCTCCTCTCTCATGATTCTTTGATCTTCTCTAATTTCATGGAGGATGATGGAATGTTCTTGGTACTCCACCCTTAGTTGTCCCATGTTGGAACTCAATTCTCCTAGGGAGGTGTTGATTTGCTCCATCCTCTTCTTAGTGATGGGCTTGAGGTCATGCCTTCTCAGTTGAACCAGCTTCCCCCTTGAGTTTCTCTTTTTGCTTAAAAACTAATAAAAATATACTAAAAACTAACTAAATCATACTAAAAACTATCTAAAAACAATGCCAAAAAGCGTATAAATTATCCGCTCATCAGTCAGTAACCTTGTATAGTTCTAGAGGTATGATCTCATGAACTTCCACTTCCTCTCCAATCATGATACTATGGATCATGATAGCCCGATCCACAGTTATTTCGGATCGGTTGCTAGTAGGAATGATAGAGCGTTGGATGAACTCTAACCATCCTCTAGCCACAGGCTTAAGGTCCGGGCTTCTTAGTCGAACCGGCTTGCCTTTGGAATCTCTCTTCCATTGAGCTCCTTCTACACAGATATCCTTGAGGACTTGGTCCAACCTTTGATCAAAGTTGACCCTTTTTGAGTTTGAAAGGGATCTCGGGGATCACCTTCTTCAAGGCCACAACTTCATAGAAGTGGTCTTGATGCACCCTTGAGATGAATCTCTCCATCTCCCATGACTCGGAGGTGGAAGCTTTTGCCTTCCCTTTCCTCTTTCTAGAGGTTTCTCCGGCCTTGGATGCCATAAATGGTTATGGAAAAACAAAAAGCAATGCTTTTACCACACCAAACTTAAAAGGTTTGCTCGTCCTCGAGCAAAAGAAGAAAGAAGAGAGTAGAAGAAGAAGAAATGAGAAAGAAGGGAATGGCTTTGTGTTCGGCCAAAAAGGGGGAGAAGTGGTGTTTAGGTTGTGTGAAAATGAAGGAGTGAAGATGGGTTTGGGTGGGAAAGTGGTTGAGGTGATTGGTGAAGAAGAGAGAGGGTGGTGGGGTAGGTGGGGATCCTGTGGGGTCCACAGATCCTAAGGTGTCAAGGAAAAGTCATCCCTGCACCAAATGGCAAGCAAAATCTCGTTTTGTGCCAATTCTGGCGTTAAACGCCAGGCTGGTGCCCATTTCTGGCGTTTAACGCCAGCTTCTTGCCCTTTTCTGGCGTTTAACGCCAGTCTGGTGCCCCTTTCTGGCGTTAGACGCCCAGAATGGTGCCAGAATGGGCGTTAAACGCCCATTTGCTACCCTTATTGGTTGTGGCCTCCCAACACCAAACTTAGAGTTTGACTGTGGGGGCTCTGTTTGGCTCTGTTTTGAGATAAGCTCTTCATGCTTCCTCTCCATGATGACAGAGGGATATCCTTGAGCCTCAAACACAAAGGATTCTTCATTCACTTGAATGATCAACTCTCCTCTATCAACATCAATCACAGCCTTTGCTGTGGCTAGGAAGGGTCTGCCAAGGATGATAGATTCATCCATGCACTTCCCAATCTCTAGGACTATAAAATCAGCAGGGATGTAATGGTCTTCAACTTTAACCAGAACATCCTCTACAAGTTCATAGGCTTGTTTTCTTGAATTGTCTGCCATCTCTAGTGAGATTTTTGCAGCTTGCACCTCAGAGATCCCTAACTTCTCCATTACAGATAGAGGCATGAGGTTTACACTTGACCCTAAGTCACACAAGGCCTTCTTGAAGGTCATGGTGCCTATGGTACAAGGTATTGAAAACTTCCCAGGATCCTGTCTCTTTTGAGGCAGTTTCTGCCTAGACAAGTTATCCAGTTCTTTGGTGAGCAAAGGTCTGTCTAGACAAGTCATCCAGTTCTTTGGTGAGCAAAGGGGGTTCATCCTCCCAAGTCTCATTTCCAAATAACTTGTCATTTAGCTTCATGATTGCTCCAAGGTATTTAGCAACTTGCTCTTCAGTGACATACTCATCCTCTTCAGAGGAAGAATACTCATCAGAGCTCATGAATGGCAGAAGTAAGTCTAGTGGAATTTCTATGGTCTCATTTTGAGCCTCAGATTCCCATGGTTCCTCATTGGGGAACTCATTGGAGGCCAGTGGACGCCCAGTGAGGCTTTCCTCAGTGGCGTTCACTGCCTCTCTTTCCTCCCAAAATTCGGCCATGTTGATGACCTTGCACTATCCTTTTGGATTTTCTTCAGTATTGCTAGGAAGAGTACTAGGAGGGAGTTCAGTAATTCTCTTGCTCAGCTGACCCACCTTGTTTCAGTCATGAAACTTTGAGTGGTTTTGATTAGATCAGAGACCATGGTTGCTAAGTCAGAGGTATTCTGCTTAGAACTCTCTGTCTGTTGCTGAAAAGATGATGGGAAAGGCTTGCTATTGCTAAACCTGTTTCTTCCATCATTATTATTGTTGAAACCTTGTTGAGGTCTCTGTTGATCCTTCCATGAGAAATTTGGATGATTTCTCCATGAAGGATTATAGGTGTTCCCATAGGGTTCTCCTATGTAATTCACCTCTTCCATTGAAGGGTTCTCAGGATCATAAGCTTCTTCCTCAGATGAAGCCTCCTTAGTACTGCTTGGTGCATTTTGCATTCCGGACAGACTTTGAGAAATCATATTGACTTGTTGAGTCAATATTTTGTTCTTAGCCCTTCCTTCTGTCTGAAGGTTTGGACTTCCACTCTAAGCTTACTCAATTTTTGAGGTGGAAAGAACTTTGCCAAGAAGGTATTGACTAGCTTTTCCCAAGAGTCCAGGCTTTCTTTAGGTTGAGAGTCCAACCATGTCCTAGCTCTGTCTCTTACAGCAAAAGGGAATAGCATAAGACTGTAGACCTCAGGGTCAACCCCCGTTAGTCTTGACAGTGTCACAGATTTGCAAGAACTCAGCTAAAAACTGATGAGGATCTTCCAATGGAAGTCCATGGAACTTGCAATTCTGTTGCATTAGAGAAACTAATTGAGGCTTAAGCTCAAAGTTGTTTGCTCCAATGGCAGGGGTAGAGATGCTTCTCCCATAAAAGTTGGGAGTAGGTGCAGTAAAGTCACCCAGCACCTTCCTTGCATTGTTGGCATTGTTGTTGTTTTTGGCTGCCATAGGTTCTTCTTCTTTGAAGATTTCTGTTAGGTCCTCTACAGAGAGTTGTGCTTTGGCTTCTCTTAGCTTTCTCTTCAAGGTCCTTTCAGGTTCAGGGTCAGCCTCAACAAGAATGCTTTTGTCCTTGCTCCTGCTCATAAGAAAGAGAAGAGAACAAGAAAATGGGGAATCCTCTATGTCACAGTATAGAGATTCCTTGAGGTGTCAGAGGAAAAGAAAAATAGAAGGCAGAAGTAGAAAATTTGAACTTATCAAAGAAGATGGAC
>NC_029777.3:40702180-40705348 GCF_000817695.3 Arachis duranensis | reverse complement strand
CACTTCCGGGCCCACTTGGTGTGTGCTTGGGCTGAGCAATGAAGCATTTTCGTGTAGAGACTCTTCTTGGAGTTAAACGCCAGCTTTTATTCCAGTTTGGGCGTTTAACTCCCATTTTGGTGCCAGTTCCGGCGTTTAACGCTGGAATTCCTGAGGGTGACTTTAAACGCCGGTTTGGGCCATCAAATCTTGAGCAAAGTATGAACTATCATATATTGCTGGAATGCCCAGGATGTCTACTTTCCAACGCCGTTGAGATCGCGCCAATTGGGTTTCTGTAGCTCCAGAAAATTCACTTCGAGTGCAGGGAGGTCAGAATCCAACAGCATCTGCAGTCCTTTTCAGTCTCTGAATCAGATTTTTGCTCAGGTCCCTCAATTTCAGCCAGAAAATACCTGAAATCACAGAAAAACACACAAACTCATAGTAAAGTCCAGAAAAGTAAATTTTAACTAAAAACTAATAAAAATATACTAAAAACTAACTAGATCATACCAAAAACATACTAAAAACAATGACAAAAAGCGTACAAATTATCCGCTCATCAATTATCTCAATTCAATTCCAATTATCATGTCTTCTTTCTACTCCCTTTACATGTATGTGAAAATGGCATCCATGTCAATGGAGTAAGCTTCCAACTTGGTTTTGGAGTTGATTAATATTTAATAGGAGACCCTTGAGTTGGAAGACTCAAGAGTTGATTGGTAACTGGAAGTTGTTGGCCAGCTCTCTAGTTACTAACGCTAATCCTTCCCAAGGGAGAGTATTAGAACTTGTGAATAGAAGTTGGCTTAATTACTTGACTTTCCTTTATTTGGTAAAGGTTAAGTAAGTAAAAATAACAACCTATTACTAATTAATCTTGAAAAATCCAACAAGGATAGAACTTCCGAAAAACTTCTCCTAGCCAATGCTTTTGATTTTAATTACATAAAACCTCTTGTTAATTTTCATTGCTTTAATTTATAATCATTTATTTTTCCATTCCTCATTCCAAAATTTCTCGAAAAACTCATAACCAATAACAAGAACACCTCCCTACGATTTCTTGAGAGACGACCCGAGGTTTGAATACTTCGGTTATTATTTTTAGGGATTTGTTACTTTTGACAACCAAATTTTTGTATGAAATGATTATTGTTGGTTTAGGAGTTGTACTTTCAACGAGAATATAATTTTGAATTCTAGACCACACAAAAGTCTGTTCATCAAATTGGCGCCGTTGCTGGGGAATTACAAATGTGTGCCTTATTATTTGTTATTGTAAATATTTGCTTTTTGCTTATTTGTTAGTTTTTGTTAGTTTTAGGACTTAGTTGTCCATTTTTATTAGTTTTTATTTTTATTAGCTACTATGAATTCTCACCCCTTTGGCTATGAGTTTGGTTCAAACTATGTTGCAGGAAATGGAAGCTATAATGATAACATGCATTAAGGATGGAACAATCAAAGATGGGAGAAGTCACAAGGATTTGATCAACCCTTTTCGCAGCAACCTCCTCCGATTTCGTATAGGTATAACTCCAATCCTAATGCATACCAATCTAATGGATGTGGTAGTCCTTCTTGTACGTGTCAACAACCACCGCCATATGCCTATGAACCCCCTCCTCACCATAATTTTGAACCTCCGTACTCACCAGCCCCTCACCACTAAACACCACCATATGACCCTAATCCTTACCCACCATACCGACAACCATATGAGCCATATGAACCACATATAGAACCACCACTATTCCAACCTCAACACCTACAAAAACCACCCCCTCCATACTATTACCAAGATGAACCACCTCCAATGTATGCAAATTTTCAACGACAAGATGAGTGCTACTTTTCACCACAACCCTCCATGGAAGAATATTCATGGCCATTGATCCAAGAGCAAGATGATCTTACTTATACTTGCAACGCGCTCAAGGAAACAATGGACCGGCTTCAAGCAACCATCTGTAATTGGGATTCATGCCCCAAGCAAAACATGTAGAGGATCAACTGTGGAGTGTGTTATGCATCAAGTGGAAACAATGGAAAGTGTTGAACCGCCACAATCCTACCAAGAAGAACCACCTTCCTATTATGACCCCTTCCTCCAAAATAATGAACCCTCCTATCCACCCCCAAGCCCCAATTGATGATTCTCTCACTTTGCTACTTCAAGAACAAAGAGAAATTGATTTTCAATATCAAAATATATGGAATAACGGTTCCTTTGGCTATTGTTATCCCTAACTAAAAGAATTTTATCAGATAGAAAATTTCTAATGTTCCTGACACCGACTAAATAATCAACATTACTGTAACTAGAATTGTCATTATCATTCCATCTTGTAAAGTGATAAACCCCTATTTTATGATTCATTTTGTGCTTAAATTGAGTGTTTTTATTAACTCTTCACCCACTTATTCATACGAATTTGCATGGCTTTACAATTCCTTCCTTATGATATGACATATGAGAAAACATGTTTCCTATGCTTTAAAAATATTAAATTTAATTATCCTTTATTACCATTTGATATCGTGATTTGTGTGTTGAGTACTTTCAGGTTTTATAGGGCAGGAATGACTTAAAGGATGAAAAGGAAACATACAAAAATGGAAGGAAAGCACAAAATAGAGTCATTGAAGAAACTGGCAGCGACGCGTCCGCGTGGATGACGCAAACACGTGCTTTGCGAAAAGTGGCATCTACGCGAATGCGTGCATAGCGCGAACGCGTGGCTAATGCATAACACAGATGATGTGAAACGCGTGACTGACGCGACCGCGTGGAAGAGCAACACTCCAGATGACGCAATCGCATGACTGATGAGCGGATAATTTGTACGCTTTTTGGCATTATTTTTAGTATGTTTTTAGTATGTTTTAGTTAGTTTTTACTATATTTTTATTAGTTTTTAGTTAAAATTCACTTTTCTAGACTTTACCATGAGTTTGTGTGTTTTTCTGTGATTTTAGGTATTTTCTGGCTGAAATTGAGGGACCTGAGCAAAAATCTGATTCAGAGGCTGAAAAGGACTGCAGATGCTGTTGGATTCTGACCTCCCTGCACTCGAAGTAGATTTTCTTGAGCTACAAAAACCCAATTGGCGCGCTCTCAATGGCGTTGGAAAGTAGACATCCTGGGCTTTCCAGCAATGTATAATAGTCCATACTTTA
>NC_029777.3:40688078-40702040 GCF_000817695.3 Arachis duranensis | reverse complement strand
TTACTCATTTCTGTAAACCCTAGGCTACTAGTTCTCTACAAATAGGACCTTTTACTATTGTATTTTCATCTTTAGATCTTTTGAATCTTTTGATCCTTGATCATTTGGAGTCTTTTGATCATGTTTTGGGGGGCTGGCCTCACGGGCATGCCTAGACCTTGTTCTTATGTATTTTCAACGGTGGAGTTTCTACACACCATAGATTAAGGTGTGGAGCTCTGCTGTACCTCGAGTATTAATGCAATTACTATTGTTCTTCTATTCAATTCAGCTTGTTCTTATTCCAAGATATTCATTCGCACTTAAGAACTTGATGAATGTGATGATTATGTGACGTTCATCATCATTCTCACTTATGAACGCGTGCCTGACATCCACTCCCGTTCTACAAGCAAACAAGGCTTGAATGTTTATCTCTTGGATTCCTTAATCGGAATCTTCGTGATATAAGCTAGAATTGATGGCGGCATTCAAGAGAATCCGGAAGGTCTAAACCTTGTCTATGGTATTCTGAGTAGGATTCAATGATTGAATGACTGTGACGAGCTTCAAACTCCAGAAGGCTGGGCGTTAGTGATAGACGCAAAAGAATCAATGGATTCTATTCCAACCTGATTGAGAACCGACAGATGATTAGCCGTGCCGTGACAGGGTGCGTTAAACATTTTCACTGAGAGGACGGGACTGTAGCCACTGACAACGGTGATGCCCAACATACAGCTTGCCATGGAAAGGAGTAAGAAGGATTGGATGAAGACAGTAGAAAAGCAGAGAGACGGAAGGGACAAAGCATCTCCATTCGCTTATCTAAAGTTCTCACCAATGAATTACATAAGTATCCCTATCTTTACTTTATGCTTTATTCATATGTCATCCATAACCATTTGAATCTGCCTGACTGAGATTTACAAGGTGACCATAGCTTGCTTCATACCAACAATCTCCGTGGGATCGACCCTTACTCACGTAAGGTTTATTACTTGGACGACCCAGTGCACTTGCTGGTTTGTTGTGCGAAGTTGTGAAATTATGTTTATACCATGGTATTGAGCACCAAGTTTTTGGATTCATTACCGGGGATTATTTGAGTTGTGAAAAGTAGAGATCACAATTTCGTGCACCAATGACCCACGCAGACGCGTGACGTGCGCGATCTGCAGAAATTATAGAAGTCGGCCCCAGCAACTGCTACACCCTTTCTGGTCCAGAACCAATCCCAGAGAACACAGATTAAAGGCTATAAATTGGGGAATCCATCCATTCATCAATATACATGATACAACATACACATATACATAGTTTTAGGATTTAGATGTAGTTTTTAGAGAGAAAGGTTCTCTCCTCTCTCTTAGAAATTAGGATTAGGATTTAGAATTTTTATTATGTTCAGACTACTTCTCTTCATCACAGGTTCAATATTCCTTTTATTTTTCCCAATTTGACTTATGAACTTTCCCATGTTGGATTCAATTTCTTTTATTAATATTTGAGGTATTTCATACATATGACTTTTATTTGGTTTCTTATATTCTTGGTTCTAGTTGATTAATTGGTAACTTTTGAGTTGTCAAACTCATCGTGATTGATAATTGTTATCTTTGCTGATCGATTTAGATTCCTATAACTCTAGTATTTCCTTAGGAGTTGACTAGGACTTTAGGTGTTAAATTGATTTGTCCACTTGACTTACCTTCATAGTTAGAGGTTAACTAACTGGGAGCAAAAATATAATTCTCATCACCATTGATAAGGATAACTAGGATAGGACTTCCAGTTTTCATACCTCGCCAAGAGTTTTATTAGTCATTAATTTACTAATTCCTCCAATTTATTTCTCTTGTTCAAAACCTTTTCAAAACCCAAAAATACTATTTTTCATAACCAATAATAAATCATACTTCCCTGCAATTCCTTGAGATGACGACCCAAGGTTTGAATACTTCGGTTTATAAAATTCATTGGGTTTGTTACTTGTGACAACCAAAATTTTTGTAAGAAAGGAATTCCTGTCGGTTTAGAAGCTATACTTACAACGGGAATTTATTTGTGAAAATTCTAGATCGCGTGAGAGTTTCGTTCTTCACAAAGTTTTCCATATCAATCAAAATTTGGTCTTCACTTGCACTGGTATTTTCCACAGGACCAAAACTATCCATTGAGTTACTTAGCCCACACCTGTATTCTAACTACCTATAAAACATCATAGAATTGAACCACCATTTTTCCATAGAGTTTTTCCTCTATTACCATTAATATACAATAGATGAATAGTCATTCGAAGAAAAATCATTAAACATAAATATAGAATATACAAAATATTCTATCACATCTTTTTACTAATATATATAAATCCAATCACTAGGATTGGTAACTAGTAATAAGTTAATAAGGAGCGAGTGGCTATAAAAAAATCATTCTTTTTGGTGAGAACACATAGTATTATTTCACTATGTATGTCACTATATGTGCTGGAATTCCTTTTCATCAATTCTAGTACCCCTCTTTTTTTTTATTGCCCCTTTTTTTTCTTCTAATCTAATCATTTTCTCTTCATTGTATTTAATAGAAGTAATAGAATTATTGCGACAATTTTGAATTGGTATTTACTTGGTCGAGGATCTTTTAGCTTTTCCTTGAATCATTAGGTTTAGACATTACTTAAGGGATCTTAAATTGTCTCAAAAAAAAACAGCAACATACCAACCATTTCTTTTTTTTCTTTGAATTATACAAATTCAAGATTGCATACCGGAGTACACTTTTGCTTGCAATAGTTTTTTTTATCAATTCCGACAAAATTTACTATTGTTTACCTTGCTCAAATTTTATCTTTTTGCTTTCTCTATAAAAAAGATACTTAATAAGTTGTTCTAATTTATTTTATTAATTTTTGCTACCCTTCCATACTTGCCCCTGAGAAAACAAAAATCAACTCGAACTCCATCGTGTATTATTTAGATCATCAACCCCTCTCCTGTTCCCCAAACACCCTGTTTCAGTGGAACAAAACAAACGATGTCGAGCCAAGAGCACTCCCATTTCCCTATACTCGAAAAAATAGTGGATAGAAGAATCCACAGCTAATCTAATTATGTCTTTCAAGCCGCACATTGCTTTTATCGTTTCGAACCAAGTTTTATTTGGATCCAGTATGTAATTGAATTGATTCAATTCTGGAATTGTGAATAGTTTTTGATTCTATCAATACATAATAACACATCCTTTTTACTTATTGGTTTTTTGAAAATTGACGATTTCCAAATCTAAAAGGAAAGTAAAAAATTGCAAATTTCTTCGATATTGTATGAATAAGATTCATATTCGATTCGATAGTTTGTTTTTTTTAAAAAATAAATTTTATCAATTTTGAATTGAATTTTTTTCTTATATTATTAACATAATATTATTATATATATTAATATATTAATATTATCTATCTGTAAATGATTCGAAAAAAATAGTTAGACGATTGATGTGGATTCAAAAGCGACTCTATTTAGATTATAGACGAATGATTAAAAAAGGAGTCATTTTTATCCCGAGATACATTTTTTATTCAAATAGGATATACATCATGAATGGATATGCTATGGGATGGAAGGAACCTCCGAATGGCGGGACCAAAACCCGATGCCTTACTGCTTGGCGACGCCTCATTTTTTTATTCGACATTCATAAACATTATTAATGGTATTAGTTGTTCGTCAATTCCATCTCAAAAAAGTGATTGTTGCTGGGAGTTTAATATCCATATAGATATACTGATTTCCAATTGATCAATCAATCCTATGAAATATTAAAATAAAAAAACCTCCTGATTCAATTATTCATTAAACATATGTATATACGGTATATATTTTTTTATTGGTATTGGTTAAATTTATTTTTGTAATTGTTTTATTCGTGAGGAGCCATATGAAGTGAAAATCTCATGTACAGTTCTGGAATAGTGATGGGATTTCTAAACAACCATCAACTATAACCCCAAAAGAACCAGATTCCATAAGCAACATAGAGGAAGAATAAAAGGAATATCCTATCGGGATAATCATATTTGCTTCGGAAGATATGCTCTTCAGGCACTTGAACCTGCTTGGATCACATCTAGACAAATAGAAGCAGGTCGGCGGGCAATGTCACGAAATGTCCGCTGATAAACCCATATTTTATGATATATTTTATGCTTAATCTGAGTGATTTATTCAATCCTTCACCCACATATTCACATTAATTGTATGGTTTTACTTCTCCTTCCTTAGTATGTGATGTATGTGAAAAACATGTTTTCTATGCTTTTAAATTAATTATTTTAATCACCTTTAATTCCATTCGATGTCGTGATTAGTGTGTTGAGTAGTTTCAGATCTTCTAAGGCAGGAATGACTTAAAGGATGGAAAAGGAAACATACAAAAATGGAAGGAAAGTGCAAAATGGAATTTCTGAAGGAACTGGCATCCACGCGATCACGTGCCAGAAGCGAAGAGGCAACAACGCGGCCGCATGACTGACGCAACCGCGCGACTTGAGCAAATCGCATACGACGCGGACGCGTGACCCACGCAGACGCATGACAGAGGCCACGCACCAGAAATTGCAGAAAACGCTCATAGCGGATTCTAAAGCCTTTTTGGCCCAAATCCAAGTCCAGAAGTCGTAGACCAGAGGTTATGAAGTGGAGGAATGCATCCATTGAGAGAAACCCCAAATTTTCTGTTATCTTCGATGATCTAGATCTAGTTTTGAGAGAGGTTCCCTCCTCTCTCTCTTAGGATTAGGATTAGGGACTTCTCTTAGTTTTAGGAGTGACTCTCAATCACAGGTTCTTTGTTTTTAATTATCTTCCCAATTTAATTTATGAACTCTTTCATGTTATGATTTTCTTTGAATTAATATTATTTGAGGCATTTCAGTTATTATTGCTTTCTTTTATTTACATGATTATTGCTTCCCATCTGAAGGCATTTTTATTCCAGCAGTTTCAATTTCCTTTCCTTTTGACCTTGGTTAAATAATTGGTAATTCTAGAGTTATCAAACTCATTATTGATTGAAAATTGGATTTCTTCATTTCATTAATTCATATTCCAATAACTCTAGCCTTTCCCAAGGAAGGACTAGGACTTGAGGATTCGAATTAATTCATCCACTTAACTTACCTTCATAGTTAGAGGTTAACAATGTGGGAGAAGAATCCAATTCTCTTCATAATTGATAAGGATAATTAGGATAGGACCTCCAGTCTTTATACCTTGCCAAGAGTTTATTTTATTGTTAATTTATTTTACTTGTCATTTAAATATGCTTGTGCCCATTGCCCAAATTCCAAAAACTCCAATTTTACCTTTTTCATAGCCAATAATAAGAACACACCTCCCTGTAATTCCTTGAGAAGACGACCCGAGGTTTAAATACTCGGTTATCAATTTTAAAAAGGGGTTTGTTACTTGTGACAACCAAAATGTTTGTACGAAGGGATCCGCCGAGGTGGACAAATATGGGTATGGATATTTCCAGACAAACCAGTTATAGTAAGACCAACCGAAACGCGTATGGGTTCGGGAAAGGGATCTCCCGAATATTGGGTAGCTGTCATTAAATCCGGTAGAATACTTTATGAAATGGGCGGAGTCGCAGAAAACATAGCCAAAAGGGTTATCTCAATAGCCACATAAAAAATGCCTATCCGAACTCAATTCACTATTTCAAGATAATAAATAATAAAATCAAAGGAAAGAGGTCTTTTGGAGGAAAAAACATGGCAATTGCATCGATTAGCCTCCTAATGCTTGAGCACTCAAAGTGCCCACCATGGCTACATGTGGAGAATCAAATGAAGAGCATAGTATGAAGGAGAGATTGGAAACTCTGGTGGAACATGAGGAATGTTGCTATGTGTTGGAACAATTGGAGGAACCTATGATTAATGAAAACAAGGAAGAAGTGGTTGAAGGCTTAGGAGATGCGGAACCTCCATGGGAAACTCAAGTCATAGAGCCTCCTTCCAAGACGTTTGAATTCAATGTTCAGGAGGGTGTATAACCTCCGAGGCATATCATGGTTAAAGACTTGGAGGAGGTTGATCATGAGATGGATTCAATCATTGATGAATTCTTACCTACAATTGAATCCTCTCCCACTAGACTGGACATGGAGATTGAAGAAGAAAAAGAAGGACAACCTCCCATGCCCTTGGTAAGCAATGAAAAAGATATTGAATTGGAAGAAAGCTACCAAGAGGAAGAGGTTGAAATTGAAGAAGCTTGCAAAGAGGTGGAAGTTGTCAAGAAAGAACACAAGGGAGTAGAGCTTGCAAGATCATTAGAAACTCCTCTCCCAAAGCCATTACCATCCAATACAACATTCAAGTGGGTAAAATTCTTATCCTTGACCTTTACTTTCTCACTTGAATAAGGTTTACTTGAGACGGATAGTCAACTTAGAGCTCTTTCTGACTTTAAGAGTAAGAGGGAGATGGTTAGTGGTAGGAGTTGTCATGCAAGGTTCAATACGGTTGCATGCCCCAAGTTGAAGTGAAATGGTTGGTGTAAAGCTTGAATGAATGGGTCTAGGAAGTCGTTTGGGTACTTCATTGGAAAATCAGATTGCTTGCTACCCGGTTGGAACAATGATGATCAACACGAAGACGGGTGCAAAAGCAAGGTTTGGGACCCCAGAATTCATTCTAGCAATCAACACTCTTGGGGCCTTGTCACTTGCTTTAACTTGCTTAAAGGCTTTATGTGCCTAGTTTGGTACCCTGGAGGCTATTGAAATTACAAACATTGGTGGGGATTCAAGGATCAGTACAAGCACAAGCCACCATGACAAGAAGCTCATCAAATGTCCAACTTAAGGACAATAACTAAAAATGCTCGGTGGGAGACAACCCACCATGGTATGATCATCCCTTTTTATTCTTAGTTTTATTTTATTTTATTTCTATCTTTCATAAATTCTATATCATCACCTGCATTCTACATTGAAAAAAGAGAAAGAAGAAAAAGTGAAAATGACGCGTAAGCGTCGATGATGCGCACGCGTTATGTGTAGTTTCGCACTCTTGAAAAAGACCCGAAAGTTATGCTGGAACTGTGCAGGAAGGGTGCTTGGAGCATGAGCCACCCCACGTGTATGCCCCACGTGTAGGCGTCACCTGCAAATTAGTCCATCCACACGTAAGCGTCAGTGATGCGTACGTGTGGGCTTCCCAATCGGTGTAAAAGAGGGTTTAAACAGAAAGTTGGGCAACCACTGTGTTAGAAGCATGCCATTAGCACACGAATAGTCACGCGTATGCATGACCGACGCTCACGTGTCAATGTTCATCTTCGGCCATCCACGCGTATGCGTGGAAGACGCTTACGCGTCGTATGGCCATCTATGTTTTAACGTGTACGCGTGATGCATGCGCGCGCCTCGCGCCCGTATCTTGTTCCCTTATCATTTCTCCTTCTTTCTTCTCTCCTCTCTTACTCCTTCTTCTTTTTTTCTCACCTTCTTCTCATCCTTATTCTCGTTCATTCTCTTTTACATACTGCATTTGAATACTTTCCTTCATTGCATTTTAATTTTATTCATATTTTTTCCCTTTTCTAATTTCCTATTTTACCATTGGTGTTATATGTTCTTGTTCAACCGTTGCATCTTTTCTTGAATTATTTTGGTGCTTCGTGACTTGTTTTAAATTGTTGGGTGATATTATTTATAAGTCAATGCTAATTTTTTATGATACTTGTATTCTATTTGCATTGATATGCACTTACAGTATCATTCATTACCCACTCTCTCTCCCATTATTGCAATTTTTGCACTATTCATATGTCATTTGCTTCTTCTACTTTCTCACTTGCATGTTGTAGCTACCATGTAGTCGAGATCCTCATTATTTGGCATCAACCCACCCATATTCTAGTTGTTTCCTTATCCTTGTTTCTGAGTTACTTTTCTTTTTTTTCTCTTCTTTCAGGATGGCCACTGAGAAGGGAAAGAAAAGCTTCTCAATGGGGCAACAAACAAGTCCATCTGCAACAATCTTTGGAGAAATGCTTCATTTGGAGCCACCCGTTCACTTGCACATCTTTGCGTGCACCGAGGACAGTGCAATCTTTAAGTGTGAAGAGGTCGATACCGACTTCCGTGGGTTAGTTACTTTATTTTCAACACTAATGCTTAATTAGTTAGTTGTTGCATTTGCATGTTTGATTGCATGTTGTTAGATTTCATGCATACTTTAGCTACTACTTGGTTAAAGTGATATTTTCATTTTCAAGAAACTATTTTATAGCATTTCACTAATTTAAATCAAAATTTTTGTTAAACTTGCTTGAAGAAATTTATTTTGGAACATCGTTTAGAGCTCAAACACACAAAACCAGTGAGATTTTGAGCCCATTTGATTGGTTGCATCTTATCAACCAATATTTTATTCTTGATGTGTGTTGTTCTCTCTAAAATTATGATCTTTGTCTTACTTGATTCTATATTTCCGTGGTTTGACGTATGCATGCACTTATGTGATTGAGGCCTTGTTTCACAAAGCTTACATACCCATATGGCCTTAACCCTTTATTATCCTTTGCAAACCAATTTTGAGCCTATTTCACCCCTTTCGTTCTCTATTTTAGTACATCACTAACTCTAGGCGGAAAACAATAATGTCCTTAATTTGAATCCTTCGTTAGCTTAGACTAGTGAGAGTGTTCATGATTTAAGTGTGGGGAAATTGGGTTTGCCAATATTTGGTTTGAGAATTGAGCATTGTATATTTTTTGTGAATTTGTGAAAAAGATGGTTAAGCACATATTCTTGCATTCAATACCTTAATCATATGCTTTGAGAAAAACAAAAAAAAGGAGAAAAAGAAAAGAAAAATAATAATAATAATAATAAGGGGACAAAATGCCCCAAGTTAAGTAATAATATCAATGCATATGAGTTGTACTTGAATTTGGGATGCATGAATATGTGGTAAACATAGGTAATGGGCAGTTAGACTTTGCATTGTAATTACATGGAATGTCTTAGGCTAAGTGAGAAGTTTAGGTTAATCAAGGATTTGAATTCCAGTCCACTTAACCAAACACATTCCTACCATGACCCTAACCCCATTACCACCCTTGAAAAGACCTCTTGATATGTGTAGTCATGCATTAAATTTTTGTTGATTGGTAGAAGAAGAGCAAGCCTTAAAAAGCAAGATTAGTAGAGAATTGAGAAAATCAACCCTTAAACATGTGAACGATTAGAGTGTATACACTTCCAGTGAGGGTTCGATGCTCGATTCTTTGTTCCCGGCTTTCATGAGTTATCTTCTTATGCAAGTCTATTTGTACTTCATTTTTATGATTTGAATTAGTGGACACCAGTTCATATTTGTTCTTGAAAGGTTTATTTACTTTTCACAAAGTAGGTAAAAGCATTTTGCATTTAGCTGCATTCATACAGATAGGTTACATTTCATACATCCTACCATTTTACTTTCACTCTTTTAGTTCTCTTGAGCTTAGCATGAGGACATACTAATGTTTAAGTGTGGGGAGATTGATAAACCGCTATTTTACAGTTTATCTTGTGCTTAATTTAGTGGATTCCATCCACTAAACACACACTTATTCAAAGAAATCACATGTTTTACATTTTCCTTCCTAATCTTGTGCTATGATTGAAAACATGCTTCTCTGGCCAGGAATGGCTTAGAGGATGGAAAGGAAGCATGCAAAAGTGGAAGGAATATAGGAAATTGAAGGAAACGCAAAGCTGTCAAGCCTGACCTCTTCGTATTCAATCGATCATAACTTGAGCTATCGAGGTCCAAATGAGGCGGTTCCAGTTGCGTTAGAAAGATAACATCTGGGACTTTGAAATTTTATATAATTTGTCATAGTTTCCAGCCAGTTAGGTGATGCGCACATGCGCATCAGGCGTACGCATGCATCTGCAAAAATTCTGTGAGTCAGAAATTGCTCCTAGTGATTTCTGGGCTGTTTTTTAGATTTTGCCCTAGAAAACACAGATTAGAGGCTGCAGAGTGGAGGAATTAGGGAGACACTTCTCATTCACATAATTTTAGGTTTTATATGTAGTTTCTAGAGAGAGAGGCTCTCTCCTCTCTCTAGGTTCTTAGGTTTTTAGGTTTAATTCTTCCCAATTCCAGGTCAATGTTCCTTTAATTTAGTCTTCTTCTACTTTTATTTATTCTATTACTTTAGTTTATCTTCTTCTCTTGTTGGCTGGCTTTCTAGTCACTAACGCTAGTCTTTCCCAAGAGAGAGGATTAGGACTTGTGAATAGAAGTTGGCTTAACTACTTGACTTTCCTTTATTCGGTAAGGGTTAACTAGGTAGAAACAACAACCAATCATTATTAATCTTGGGAAAACCAACAAGTATAGAACTTCCGATTAATCTTCTCCTAGTCAAGGCTTCTTATCTTAATTAAATAAAATCTCTTGTTAATTTTCATTGCTTTAATTTCACTCTCCAACTCCAAATTTCTTAGAAACCCACTAATCAATAAATAGCACTCTCTTAGCAACTCGTTGGGAGATGACCTGGGATTTTTACTCCCAGTATTTTATCTTAAAATCATGACAACCCTTTTTTTTAAATTGGTACGCAGAATTTTTGTTGGTTAAGAACTATACTTGCAACGTCAGTTCGTTATAATTTCTTAATCGACAATTTTCTGCACGTCAATTTTTACCTGATAACCGGTCAAGCATTTGATCAATGAAAGAAAGTGGATAGTAATCCTTCCGGGTTGCTAGATTCAAGTGCCGGTAATCAATACAAACTTTCCATGAATTTCGCACCCTAGTCGCTATGAGCTCTCCACTTTCATTCTTAATCATGGTAACACTCGACTTCTTGGGCACCACTTACACCGGGCTAACCCATTCGCTATCCGAGATAAGATAGATGATATTAGCCTCCAAAAGATGAGTGACCTCCTTTTTGACAACCTCCATGATGGTGGGATTCAACCTCCTTTGGGGTTGATGGACAAGCTTGGCTCTATTTTCTAGGAATATACGATGCTCACAAGTGTGCGAGTTTATACCTACAATGTCCGCTAAACTCCACCCTATAGACTTCTTGTGCTTTTTTAATACTTAAAGCAATTTTTCTTCTTGTTGGAAGGTGAGCTCCCTTGAAATTATCAGCAGGAGCTTTTGATTATCATCAAGAAAGGCAAATTTAAGATGGGGAGGTAGAGGTTTCAACATATCACTTAACTCATGACTTGTCACATTATTATCCAGCAACATTGGAGGTGGCAAAGTGTCTTCATCATAATCATTGAGTTTCCCCACACTTGCACTTTTAACCAAATTCATCTCATCAAAAGTCTCATTGTGAACCTCGCCATAACTTCATCAATAATATTACACCAGAAGATGGAGTGGTCCTCCAACGGATGCTTCATAGCTTCATCCAAGTTAAAGCTCACGGCCCTTCCGTCAATCTCAAATGAATAGGTACCGGAGAAGGCTTCAAGTTTAAACCAAGAGGTTTTCAAGAATGCCTTCCTAACAATATGGATGAAGATCTCCTGGAATCATTTGGAGGTATCTCAAGGATATAGAAATCAATAAGAAAAGTCAATTTTTTTATGCTTACAAAAACATCCTCAGCAATACCAACCATAGAAATTATGCTCTTATCAGGTAGTACAAAATGTATAGCAAACCGTTTCAATGGTGAAAGATTCAAATCATCATAAATGGAAAGAGGTGTAATACTAACGCATGCACGAAGGTCACACATACAATCAACAAATTGAACACCACCTATAGTGCAAGAGATTAAACAAGGTCTAAGATCTCCACAACTTTCAGGAATAGCACCCATTAAAGCAGAAATAGAACTCCCCAAAGGAATGGTTTTCAAATCATTGATCCTTTCCTTGTTAATGCATAAATCCTTTAAATTTTTTGCATATTTAGGAACTTGGCAAATTACATCAAAAAGGAGAATCGTTACCTCAACTTTCTTGAATATGTCCACCATTTCAATATCCAACTCTAATTGCTTCTTTGCCAAGGTTGGAAATGGAATTGGGAGAGGCTCTTACAAAACATCTTCTTCTTTGGAACCTCTAACTCTTGCTTGATCTTTCTCCTCATCAACAACCTCTTGTGCATTTTCTTCTTCAACATCCTCTAGTTCAAATATATCTTCTTCATAAGTAGCCTTCTTCACACTTGAATCCATGGGACTCTTCTTTTCTAATGTAGTTTCAAACCTCAAAGTGGTAGCATTGAGCCTACCTTTGGGGTTAGGTAGTGGTTGAGAGGGAATCACACTTGAGCTTGAAGGTTGGGAGGGAATATAAGGGAATTAAAATTAGCATTTTTGAAGCCTAAAAATCATGTTTTTTCACTTAGGTATAGTTTAGAGGGAAATCACCAAAGTATGTTATTTAAGGGAATAAATGTGAGTTTATGTGATGAAATCCATTCAATTCAAGCCCAGATTTATCATGAATTATGGATTCATCATTCCCCTCTTTTCCATTTAACTCAGAGATCACCTTACGTTCCTCTCTTGGGTCAGGAATTGTATCAGTAGGGAATGTATTAGGGGCCTTTCAGCATTTTGCTTGCTCAACTGTCCCATTTGTACCTCCAAGTTTTGATTCAAAGCTTTGGTTTCCTGCATGAAACTATGAGTGTTCTTGGAGAGTTTTGCCAATTGTGCTTCCAATACTGAGGTGTCCTCAGTAAACGGTGGTAGATTTTGTGATTAAAAGGATTAATGTTGCTGGTTGAAAGAATTTTGCCAATTGAACTGGTTATTTTTGTTGTTGAAGTTGGACTGTCTTTGATTTTGATTTTGATTTTGGTTTTCCCACCCAAAATTTGGATAATTTCTCCATCCCAGGTTGTATGTCTTGGAGAAGGGGCTATTATTAGCCGATCTTGAAGAATTATCCATGTAATCAACTTGCTCAGGAAGGGGTTGCTCACAACTAAAGCTTCCAAATTGAGATAATCCATCACTCATTTCAAAAGAAGGATCTTGGATAGTAACAGATAACACTTGCATACCTCCCAAATGTTGAGTGATGGTGGCAATCTGCTGAGATATAGCTTTGTTCTGAGCCAAAATAGCATCCAAGGCGTTGATGGAGGGCCAATGACGGTCTAAAAATTTCACAAGTTTCAAACTCAATTATGTCACGAGTATAGTCTAAACTGACAACCAATTCTCAATCAAAGTTTAATAAGAATGTCACAAAATTAAATCAAATACCAGAAGTAAAATCTCAAGTCATCTTCTTTTGGACTTGCAATTAGATGCACATTATTGGTTATGAACTCGGGGTTTCAAATTCGAATGTAGAAAAAGTAAAGCAAATAGAAATCAAGAGCAATTAACAATGGACAAATAAATTACAATAGTTAAAAACGCTAAGCAAGTAAATGGCTATCTAACAAGTATGAAATTATGATGATAGAAATAAAAAGGCAAGTAACTAAGAAGCAACAAAATTAAGCTAAGAGAGCTAGGAAGGTGGTGGACGAAATTGTGATAAAAGAGTTTCAGGCACTGTTAGAGAAGCTCACAACTCCGTTCAACTAACCAGCAAGTGTACTGGGTTGTCCAAGTAATAAACCTTACGTGAGTAAGGGTCGATCCCACAGAAATTGTTGGTATGAAGCAAGCTATGGTCACCTTGTAAATCTCAGTTAGGCAGATTAAATTGGTTTATGGATTTCGAAAATAAAAATAAGAAAATAGAATATAATAAAAAGGGATAGGATACTTATGCAGATTCATTGGTGGGAATTTCAGATAAGCGAATGGAGATACTGTATGGCTCAAGCACGCCTACTTTCCTACTGCTTCAACTCAATCCTTCTTACTCCTTTCCATGGCAAGCTGTGTATAGGGGTTCACCATCAGCGGTGGCTACTTTCAATCCTCTCGGGAAAATGATCCTATGCGGCTGTCACTCGCA
>NC_029777.3:40684858-40686364 GCF_000817695.3 Arachis duranensis | reverse complement strand
TTTTCACTGCTTTCTCTTGCTTCAAGAATCAATTCATGAATTTTTCAGTTCATCAATAACATTTCTCTTTGTTCATCATTCTTTCAAGAGCCAACAATTTTAACACTCATAAACAACAATATCAAAAGACATATGCACTGTTCAATCATTCATTCAGAAAACAAAAAGTATTGTCACCACATCAATATAATCAAATTAAATTCAAGGATAAATTCAAAATTCATGTACTTCTTGTTCTTTTGAATTAAAACATTTTTCATTTAAGAGAGGTGAAGGATTAATGGATTTTATTCATAGCTTTAAGGCATGGTTACATACTAATGATCATGAAGTAGAGACACAAAACATAGATAAACACAACATTAAAAACCGAAAACAGAAAGAAATAAGAACAAGGAATGAATCCACCTGAGTGAGGGTGGCGCCTTCTTGAAGGTCCAATGGTGCTTTTTGAGCTCCTCTATGTCTCTTCCTTGCTTCTGTTGAATGATTCCTAGTAATTTTGGTGTTTCTACCCTTAGTTGCTTCCAATGTTTGTGTGGAGGACAATTTATCCCCTGAGGTATCTCAGGGATCTCTTGATTTGCAGCCACATGTTCTACCACTGAGCTATGACGGCTTATATTAGTCTTTCCATCTCCCATGACTCGGAGGTGGAAGCTTTTGTCTTCCCTTTGAGGTTTCTCTGGCCTTAGGTGCCATTAATGGTAATGGAAAAGCGAAAAAAGCTATGCTTTTACCACACCAAACTTAAAATATTGCTCGCCCTCGAGCAAGAGAAGAAAGAAGAGAAGAAGAAGAAGAAGAAGAAGAAAAGGGAGGAGAGTGAGGGGAGATGGATTCAGCTATATAGGTGGGATTGGGTGGGAAGGAGAAGTTGAATTGTAAAGGTAGGTGGGGATCCTGTGGGGTCCACAGATCCAGAGGTGAAAAGAAATACCATTCCTTCACCATATAGGCATGTAAATTGCCTTCGTGCACCATTCTGGCGTTCAAACGCCCATTGGTGCACGTTCTGGGCGTTCAACGCCCATGTAATGCATGTTTCTGGCGTTGAACGCCAGTTTCATGCTTGTTGCTGGCGTTTAATGCCAGCTTGACTCCTCTAGGCACATTCCTGGCATTCAGCGCCAGGATGTTTCTTGTTTCTGGCGTTCAGCGCCAGAATGGTGCTCTGTTCTGGCGTTGAACGCCAGCCAGATGCATCTTACTGGCGTTGAACGCCAGTCTGCACTACCTCCAGGGTGAACAATTTTTTTCTTCTGTTTTTGACTCTGTTTTTAATTTTTTTGATTTTTTTCGTGACTCCTCATGATCATGTACCTAATTAAACAAAAAAATAACAAAGAAACAAAATAAAATAAAATTAGATAAATAAAATTGGGTTACCTCCCAACAAGCTCTTCTTTAATGTCAATAGCTTGACAGTGGCTCTCATGGAGCCACTAGGTGATCAGATCAATTTTAGTGTGTAATCCCAACACCAAACTTAGAGTTTGGATATGG
>NC_029777.3:40681691-40682697 GCF_000817695.3 Arachis duranensis | reverse complement strand
AGGAATGGAGATGCTTCTTCCATCAAACTTGGATGTTGGCTTTGTGAAGTCACCAAGCCTCCTTGCATTATTATTATTATTATTTTCGGCTGCCATCTCCTTCTCCTGTTCGAAAATTTCTGAAAGGTTATTTCTGGATAGTTGTAATTTAGCTTCTCTTAATTTTCTCTTCAGAGTCCTTTCAGGTTCTGGATCAATTTCAACAAGAGTGCCTTTTTCCCTATTCCTGCTCATATGAAAGAGAAGAAAACAAGAAAAGAAAGAGGAATTCTCTATATCACAGTATAGAGATTCCTTTATGTTAGTAGAAGAAGAAAGGGGTGAAGAATCCAAATACAAGGGATATAAGAAGTTTGGATTCTTAGATGAAGAGAGGTGAAGAGAAGTGTTAGTAATTAATTAATTAAATAGAATAAGAGAAGAGAAGAGAAATTTCGAAAATAATTTTTGAAAAAGAGGTTAGTGATTTTCGAAAATTAAAGATAAGATGAGATTTAAAATTAAAATTTAAAACAAAAAGAATTTTTGAAAAAGAGAGGGAGAATTTTCGAAAATTAGAGAGGGAAAAGTAGTTAGGTGGTTTTGAAAAAGATAAGAAACAATTAAAAAGTTAGTTAGTTGATTGAAAAAGATTTGAAATCAAATTTTGAAAAAGATATGAGGATAAGAAGTTAGATAAGATATTTTGAAATCAAATTTTGAAAAAGATAAAATTTTTGAAAAAGATAAGATAAAAGACAAAAAGATAAGATAAAAATTTTAATAAAAAGATATTTTGAAAAAGATTTAATTTTTAAAAAGACTCAAAATTAAAATTGATCACTTGTCTAACAAGAAACTAAAAGATAAGATTCTAGAACTTAAAGATTGAACCTTTCCTAACAAGAAAGTAACAAACTTCAAATTTTTGAATCAATCACATTACTTGTTAGCATATTTTCGAAAATTTGATATAAAGATAAGAAAAAGATTTTTGAAAATATTTTGAACATTTTCGAAAACAATA
>NC_029777.3:40681392-40681629 GCF_000817695.3 Arachis duranensis | reverse complement strand
ATTTTTAAAATTGAAATTTTGACTTGACTTGTGAGAAACAACTAATTTTGAAAATTTTTGACCAAGTCAACCCAAAATTTCGAAAGTTTGGAGGAAAATAAGGAAAATATATTTTTTGATTTTTTGAAATTTTAATGAAAAACACAAAAATGACCCAAAACATGAAAATTTTGGATCAAGACACAAGATGCATGCAAGAATGCTATGAATGTCAAGATGAACACCAAGAACACTTTG
>NC_029777.3:40680859-40681203 GCF_000817695.3 Arachis duranensis | reverse complement strand
TAACACAAGACTCAAACAAGAAACACAAAATATTTTTTGGTTTTTATGATTTTCTAATTTTTTTTTTGTATTTTTATTAAAATTTTTTTTTTCGAAAAACATTTTTGGAAAAACGAAAAAGAAAAGAAAAATTTTTGAAAAAGTTTTTGAAAAGAAAATTACCTAATCTGAGCAACAAGATGAACCGTCAGTTGTCCATACTCGAACAATTCCCGGCAACGGCGCCAAAAACTTGGTGGACGAAATTGTGATAAAAGAGTTTCAGGCACTGTTAGAGAAGCTCACAACTCCGTTCAACTAACCAGCAAGTGTACTAGGTCGTCCAAGTAATAAACCTTACGTGA
>NC_029777.3:40679849-40680704 GCF_000817695.3 Arachis duranensis | reverse complement strand
AATTTCAGATAAGCGAATGGAGATACTGTATGGCTCAAGCACGCCTACTTTCCTACTGCTTCAACTCAATCCTTCTTACTCATTTCCATGGCAAGCTGTGTATAGGGGTTCACCATCAGCGGTGGCTACTTTCAATCCTCTCGGGAAAATGATCCAATGCGGCTGTCACTCGCACGGCTAATCGTCTAGAGGCATCACCCATGGTTGATGGCTACATCCCATCCTCGCAGTGAAAACTACGCTACCATTTTCAATGGCTACATCCTATCCTCTCAGCGAAAATGGTCAAAATGCTCTGTCACAGCACGGCTAATCATCTGTCGGATCTCGATCATGTCAGAATAGAATCCAGTGATTCTTTTGCGTCTGTCACTACGCCCAACCCTCGCGAGTTTGAAGCTCGTCACAGTCATTCAATCCCAGAATCCTACTCGGAATACCATGGACAAGGTTTAGACTTTCCGGATCCTCATAAATGCCGCCATCTATCTAGCCTATACCACGAAGATTCTGTTGGGGAATCTAAGAGATACGCATTCAAGCTCGGTTGCATGTAAAACGGAAGTGGTTGTCAATCACGTGCGTTCATAAGTGAGAATGATAATGATCGTCACTTTCATCATTACACTCATCATGTTCTTGGGTGCGAATGAATATATTGGAATAAGAATAAGAGAGATTTGAATAAAAGAAAATAGAATTGCATTAATACTTGAGGTACAGTAGAGCTCGACACCCTTAATCTATGGTGTGCAGAAACTCCACCGTTGAAAATACATAAGTCAAAGGTTCAGGCATGGCCGAATGGCCAGCCCCCAAAACGTGATCACAGGATTCAAAATACAATCCAGGATG
>NC_029777.3:40669730-40679825 GCF_000817695.3 Arachis duranensis | reverse complement strand
ATGACGTTTTTCTGGCGTTTAACTCCAGACAGCAGCATGTACTTGGCGTTCAACGCCAAGTTACGTCGTCAATCTCCGAATAAAGTATGGACTATTATATATTGCTGGAAAGCTCTGGATGTCTACTTTCCAAAGCCGTTAAGAGCGCGCCAATTGGAGTTCTGTAGCTCCAGAAAATCCATTTCGAGTGCAGGGAGGTCAGATTCCAACAGCATCAGCAGTCCTTTTGTCAGCCTTCTTCAGAGTTTTGCTCAAGTCCCTCAATTTCAGCCAGATTTTACCTGAAATCACAGAAAAACACACAAACTCATAGTAAAGTCCAGAAATGTGAATTTAACATAAAAACTAATGAAAACATCCCTAAAAGTAGCTTAAACTTACTAAAAACTACCTAAAAACAATGCCAAAAAGCGTATAAATTATCCGCTCATCAGAAGGTAAGGTCAACAAATGAGACGGCAATCAATTAATCAAAAGAGCCTTGGCTAGGGTTGAGAACTGGGCTTCCTATCCTTGTTATTAACCACAAATATGATAATTAGCAGGAGTTTTCCCACTTCGGCATCCTCTAACATCGAAAGAAAGTCAAGTTGGCACAATTGATTTCAATTCACGAATCCTAGCTAACTCACTAATCTGACTTAGTGAAAGACTAGCGTTAGTGGAAACTTGATGCACGAAAACTTGTATCGCTACAAATTCCCCTCGACAAGTATACCGAATTGTCGTCAAGTAAAAACTCACAATAGAGTGAGGTCGAATCCCACAAGGATTGATTGGTCGAACAACTTTAATTAGAGAAGTGTTCTAGTTGAGCTAAGCTAAGTTGAGTTGAGAATTGCAGAAAATTAAATGGCGGGAAAGATAAATAACAAGGAATGTAAGTGCTAAAAGTAAATAGCGGAATATAAATTGTAGAAAAGTAAATTGCAGAATCTTAATGGGAATTTGGGGAGATAAACATCAAAGTAAATAGCAGAAATTAAATAGAATGGGTAAAATTAGAAATGGGAAATTCATTGGGCTTAGGAGATATTGCATTCTCCGGATCAAGTTCATTTTCATCTCTTCCTCAATCAATGCATTCATTGATCTCCTTGGCAATCTTAAGTGATTGGATCCCAATTCCTTGCCAATCCAATCTCTGTAAGCTTGAACAATTGCCCAATTTCTTGATTTAATTACTCATGGAAAGAGATGAAGTATGGTCACTGATTATACCACATGCATTTCCAAATCAAAGTGCTGGTAGGATTATATACCACTATATCCATCCAAACCCTAATCCGGTCCAGCATGAGAAAATGTTTCTAGCATGATCTTCTCATTCCTCTTCCAAGGTTACGAGGAAATCCAATTATGAATAGCCTCTTTTCCAAGACAACTACCCAATTGGATGAAGATCGAAAGAAGAAGAAGAATGAAAACTACAATTGATCCATTAAATTACAACAGGGCTCCCTAACCCAATGACAAGGGGTTTAGTTGTTCATAGCTCTGGAAATGGAAAGCAAAAACGAAGAGTGCATTGTAAAATAAATTAAATTGCAGAGAAAGTAAATATACATAGTGTTTACAATTTTTGGATCCTCCAGATCCCCATCCCCCTTTCTAGTTCAAAACTACTCTTATATATACTACTCCTCTAATCCTCTATTAGCTCTGCAAGTCTTGGATCTGGGCCTTTGATCTTTAGTTGAAGCAGTTATAGTCTTCAGTGGGCTTAGCTTTGCTTGGAGAAAGAAGTTGAGTCAGGCATGGTTCACGTTTAGTCAAGGCGTTAGTGATTTTAACGTTAAGTATAAATCCTGGTTCGAAGACGTTACTGACACTAACTTTGTCACTAACGTCCCAACCCATTTGAGCCACGTTAACTCAAATATTAGTGGCACTAACGTGACCACTAACGTAGCCTTTCCTAACCTTGGATAGCATTATTAGTGCTAACTTTGCCAATAACGTGGGCATGCCATGACACGAAGACGTTAGTGACACTAACTTTGTAACTAATGTTACAAGACTCCCTCCCTTCTACGTTAGTGCTCACGTTAATGGCATTAATGTGGCCACTAACGTGGGCATATTGGCCATCTCCAACGTTAGTGACAAAGTTAGTGTCACTAACGTTGGCTTTTTATACTTCTTGCTCCATGTTACCATCGAAGTTAGTGGCATTAATGTGGCCACTAATATGGGTAAACTTGGCCTTATCCAACGTTAGTGACAAAGTTAGTGTCACTAACGTTGGCGATCCCTTTTGCTCCACGTTAACGCTCACGTTAGTGGTGTTAACGTGACTCTTAACGTGGGTGCTTATGGCCTTTGTAACGTTAGTGGTATTAACTTTACCACTAACGTTGGAGCTTCTTCTTTCTTCCATGTTAGTCCCCACGTTAGTGCAACTAACGTGGGTTAAGATGGCCTTCGAAGACGTTAGGGGTCTTAACTTTACCACTAACGTTGCAAGCTTGCTCCCTTTCCTCGTTAGTGACCACCTTAGTGGTACTAACATAGCTACTAACCTGGCTTTTCTCTGCTTCATTTACCCTGAAATCAGCCAAACAAAGTGCATCAAAGCTTTGTTCTAGATTATGAGATTCTGCATCATCTAAATTGCCACTCAATTCATGCATTATTCTCATGAAATCCTATAAAGTTCACAATGTTTGCTTGAATCAAGATGTAAGTGCATATTCACCCAAAAACTTGCTTATTACCTGAGAAAATACATGAAACTACCTAAAATATGTAAAGAAAAGGCTAGTGAAACTGGCCAAGATACCTTGACATCATAGCACCAAACTTAAATCTTGCTTGTCCCCAAGCAAGTGCTAAAACATAAGAAGAATGAATGAATAAACAAGATAAACAAGTCCTTATTTATAGAAGTCAAATCCTTGGTTCATGGGGTTTCATGCATAGCAACTTAGGTTCATGTCTTTGCTGGTTTCTAGGCCCTTAACATGCCTTTGAACACTCACTTGGTTGCATTCTATGAGACTCTTATTTACTGATCCCCCCTTTTTTTGTCTTTTAGAGCTTATTGCTTTCTTAGGCTAAGTGCTCTATGTTGAGGCAATTCTTTATGATAAGCTTTCAGCCAACACTCCCGAACCAGTTGGTTCAAGGTTCTAAGTGTTAAAACACCCCTAAGGACCTACTCTCTCAAGTCTCTCCTCCATACATACACACCACAGACATATGATTTGTTATTTTCTTCCTTGAGACCTTGGTGTCCAGTACCTCTTTGGGTTACTAAATGCTTTGTAGCAAAGTTGCTCTTGATAGTGGACTTTCAGTTGATAATCCTGGGTTAGTTAACCCAAGTCACCAAGTGATGAAGCACCACTAAGAACTTATTCATCCAAGCAGATCCTTTGCACAAAAACACCACAGTCACATGCCTCAAGATTCAAACTCTTGGTGCCTAGCCTTATTTCTTATTCTTTTCTTTCTCCCCTTTTTTTTCATGTTCTATCATTTCTTTCATTGGGATCTTGTTATTCAGCTAGTTTCATAGGATGCACTTCAAGCATATAGTTTAAGACACATATTTGTCCTTGTACCTTATTGATGAACCAACTTAGCTAATCAATTACCACCACAAACATTGGGATTCTATTCTATAACATCGACTCCACTCTTGTTTTTCATAACATTCTTTTATTTAACTCTAGGGACAAGCATACAGTTAAGCAAGATGGAGTGGAAACAGGGAATTAGCTAGTAAAACATAAACTTAAGAAATGAAACTCAAAGACAGAATTAAAATCCCTAAACTACTATGGAAGCATGTCCTATTTCATACATGATTTTCCTTATTTTAGACTTGGAAACTCCACCACCTTTTACTCAATGGGATGCTCATGTCCTTTTGTTTCCTTCTTCTTCTTGGTTTCCTTCCTGATTGCTCGAATCCCCACTTTCTTTGTGTTTTCTGATCAACTTCTTCCAGAAGTCAGCATTGTGCAACTTCTTCTTCAATGTTTCCTTTTGATGTTTTACCTTCCCCTCCTCTTTCTCTTTTAGATCCTTGTAGACTGCATCATATCTTGGGATAGTTAAGTGCAGATTGCGTATATGCCCAGCCACATAAGTCAGCTTGGCTTGTGTGTTTACATCATATTCTTTCCTGCTTAATTGCCTTCTGGTGCACGAATTTGTGATTCGCACAACTAACCAGCAAGTGCACTGGGTCGTCCAAGTAATACCTTACGTGAGTAAGGGTCGATCCCACAGAGGTTATTGGTTTGAAGCAAGCTATGTTTATCTTATTATTCTTAGTCAGGATATCAATTAAAATTATCAGTTGGAATTATTAGATTGGAAAAATAAAAGAGAATAAAAGCGTTACTTGTTGTGTAGTAATGAGAAATATGTTGGAGTTTTGGAGATGCTTTGTCTTTTGAACTTCAACTCTTCCTTGAAATCCTTTTCCACACGCAAGGTTCCTTCCATGGCAAGCTCTATGTAGGGTGTCACCGTTGTCAATGGCTACTTCCCATACTCTCAGTGAAAACGTTCCTATGCTCTGTCACAGCACGGCTAATCATCTGTCGGTTCTCAATCAGGTTGGAATAGAATCCATCCTTCTCCATAATTAAGCGCGAATGAACATCTTAGATAGGAACACGCATGTTTGAAAGGAGAAATAGAAACAATTGCATTAATTCATCGAGACGTTGCAGAGCTCCTCACCCCCAACAATGGAGTTTAGAGACTCATGCCATCAAAGTGTATAAAATTCAGATCTGAAAATGTCATGTGGTGCAAGATAAGTCTCTAAAAGTTGTTTAAATAGTAAACTAGTAACCTAGGTTTACAGAATATGAATAAACTAAGATGATTGGTGCAGAAATCCACTTCTGGGGCCCACTTAGTGTGTGCTGGGGCTGAGACTAAAGCTATCCACGAGTAGAGGCCTTTCTTGGAGTTAAACTCCAAGTTATGACGAGTTTTGGGCGTTCAACTCCGGATCATGACGTTTTTTTGGCGTTTAACTCCAGACAACAGCATGTACTTGGCGTTTTCTGGCGTTTAACTCCAGACAGCAGCATGTACTTGGCGTTCAACGCCAAGTTACGTCATCTATATTCGCGCAAAGTATGGACTATTATATATTGCTGGAAAGCCCTAGATGTCTACTTTCCAACGCCGTTAAGAGCGCGCCAATTGGACTCCTGTAGCTCCAGAAAATCCATTTCGAGTGCAGGGAGGTCAGGATCCAACAGCATCAGCAGTCCTTTTTCAGCCTAACTCAGATTTTTGCTCAGCTTCCTCAATTTCAGCTAGAAAATACCTGAAATCACAGAAAAACACACAAACTCATAGTAAAGTCCAGAAATATGATTTTTGTTTAAAAACTAATAAAATTCTATTAAAAACTAATTAAAACATACTAAAATCTACATGAAATTACCCCCAAAAAGCGTATAAAATATCCGCTCATCACCTTCCTTCATTAAGCACATTGAACTCATTGAATATTTTCATTTAAGCTATTTGGCATTGGTTGAGTTCTTGGAGGCGCTTCTCTTGACGCTCTTACCTTTCGGACACTTGGTTGATGGCTTGAGCAAGCTGGGAGTAATGCTCCTATTGTTGTTCCATTTGTTGTTTGTGCAACTTCTTCTGGTGATTCAGCAACTGAAACTGAAAGTGCCTTTGTTGCTCTTGCCTCAACATATATCTCATTGTTAGATCCTCAATAGCTCCTTGAATGTGACTCACATTCATGTCGACTGGATCATGTTGCTCTTCTCGCTGGTGCTCTGCTTGTTGAGGCTCTTCTTGTTGAGGTTATTCTTGCGATATTTTTCTCTTTCTCTGAGGCCTACTTTGTTGTTGAGCGGGTACCACATAGGTTAGGATCCAACAGCATCAGCAGTCCTTTTTCAGCCTAACTCAGATTTTTGCTCAGCTTCCTCAATTTCAGCCAGAAAATACCTGAAATCACAGAAAAACACACAAACTCATAGTAAAGTCCAGAAATATGATTTTTGCTTAAAAACTAATAAAATTATATTAAAAACTAATTAAAACATACTAAAATCTACATGAAATTACCCCCAAAAAGCGTATAAAATATCCGCTCATCACAACACCAAACTTAAACTGTTGCTTGTCCTCAAGCAACTAGATAAATAAAATAGGATGAAAAGAAATTAAGAAACAGTAATATCTCAGAGTTTCAAGTGAAGCTCAGATTCTAATTAGATGAGCGGGACTAGTATATTTTTGCTTCTGAACAATTTTGGCATCTCACTTTATCCTTTGAAATTCAGAATCGTTGGCATCCATAGGAACTCAGAATTCAGATAGTATTATTGATTCTCCTAGTTTAATATGTTGATTCTTGAACACAGCTACTTTATGAGTCTTGGCCGTGGCCCTAAGCATTTTGTTTTCCAGTATTACCACCGGATACATAAATGCCACAGACACATAATTGGGTGAACCTTTACAGATTGTGACTCAGCTTTGATAGAGTCCCCAATTAGAGGTGTCCAGAGTTCTTAAGCACACTCTTTTGCTTTGGATCATGACTTTAACCACTCAGTCTCAAGCTTTTCACTTGGACCTGCATGCCACAAGCACATGATTAGGGACAGCTTAATTTAGCCGCTTAGGCCTGGATTTATTTCCTTGGGCCCTCCTATCCATTAATGCTCAAAGCCTTGGATCCCTTTTTTACCCTTGCCTTTTGGTTTTAAGGGCTATTGGCTTTTTCTGCTTGCTTTTTCTTTCTCTCTTTTTTTTTTCCGCAAGAAATTTTTTTTTTCACTGCTTTTTCTTGCTTCAAGAATCACTTTCATGATTTTTTAGATCATCAATAACATTTCTCTTGTTCATCATTCTTTCAGGGGCCAACAATTTTAACATTCATAAAATTCAATATCAAAAATATGCACTGTTCAAGCATTCATTCAGAAGACAAAAAGTATTGCCACCACATATAAATAATTAGAATTTTTCTTATTAAGAACTCGAAAAAAATATTGCCTCTTTATTCTAAAAATCTACTATTTTATTCATGTTTGATGATGATGAGAAAAATAAATTATAACTTAATTGGAATTAAAATCAAAGTAGAGATACTAATTACTACTACTAATATATAACTTCTAAGGTAAAATCCTATACTAATACTATCACAGAGTTAAAGCTAGAATTAGAACTTAACAACCTGTAGTTATCACAGAGTTAAGGCAAAGATTAGAACTCAACGACCTTTATTTTGGGAAGTGGATGTTCCTCTAGTCTGTGGGGTGCCTTTAAGAATTAATTTCTGACGCTTCAGCTCCCTTAAGTTCACATCCTTGCTCTTCCTGTTCCCTTAGGTGCCATGATCTTGATGAGTTTTAGCTCAGTGATCATGGCAAATCACACCAAACTTAGAGGTTTGCTTGTCCTCAAGCAAAAGAAAGGAAAGGAGAGGAATAGAAGGAGAGGCAGTTTCGAAAAAAAAGATAAGATGAGTTGAGAGAGATATGAGAAGAAATTAAAAAGATTTGAAAAAGAATTGGATTGGAAAAAGATTTGTGTTTATGAATTAAGATACATTTGATATTTTTGAAAAAGGGATTTTAGAAATTAGGGTTTTTAGAAATTAGGATTAAAATTTTTGGAATTGAAGGATGATATTTTGAAACATGTTTATGCAAGAAATCATGAATTGAAACACAAAAATTAGAAAATTTGTGAAGAAAAACAAATTTTACCTCCTCCCCACCATCCTGGCGTTAAACGCCCAACTGGTGCATGTTTTGGGCGTTTGACGCCCAATTGTTGCTTCTCCTGGGCGTTCAACGCCCAGCTGATGCTTCTTTCTGGCGTTGAACGCCAGGAAGTCCTTTGTCACTGGGCGTTTTTCTGAACGCTCAGGACGCTGTCAATCTGGCGTTAAACGCCCAGAAGGTGCTTCTTTCTGGCGTTCAACGCCCAGAAGATGCTCCTTTCTGGCGTTTAACGCCCAGATGGCTACCCTTACTGGCGTTGAACGCCCAGTGGGTGCTTCTTTTGGGCGTTCAACGCCCAAAATGTTTCTTACTGGCTTTTTCACGCCAGTGAGCTTCCAAATTTCCCTGTAACTCTATGAATTCAATCAATTGCTATTTATACCCTTTGAAGATACTTGGACACATACCTGTAAAAAAAAGGAAATTTATTTAATTAGTAAATAAACTTTGTAAATGGCTGGGTTGCCTCCCAGCAAGCGCTTCTTTATTGTCTTTAGCTGGACTATCATTGAGCTCTAATCAAGTCTCAGTTTTGAGCATTCTTGCTCGAAGTTACTTTCAAGATAATGTTTAATTCTCTGTCCATTAACAATGAACTTTTTGTGAGAGTCATTATCCTGAAGCTCTACGTATCCATATGGTGATACACTTGTAATTACATATGGACTCTCCACCGGGATTTTAATTTCCCGGGGAATAATTTGAGCCTAGAATTAAATAGCAGAACTTTCTGCCCCGGCTAAAAGACTCTGGATGACAATTTCTTATCATGCCATCTTTTTACTTTCTCCTTGTAAATTTTTGCATTCTCGAAAGCATTGAGTCTAAATTCCTCTAGCTCATTTAGCTGGAGTAAACGTTTTTCTCCAGCTAACTTGGCATCAAGGTTCAGGAATCTGGTCGCCCAGTAGGCCTTATGCTCCAGTTCCACTGGCAAGTGACATGCATTTCCATACACAAGCTGGTATGGAGAGGTCCCTATAGGGGTCATGAATGCTGTTCTGTATGCCCACAGAGCATCATCCAAGCTTCTTGCCCAATCCCTTCTACGGTTAATTACAGTCCGTTCCAGGATTTTTTTGAGTTCTCTGTTTGAGACTTCAGCTTGCCCATTAGTCTGTGGATGGTATGGAGTGGCTACCCTGTGGCTAACTCCATAACGAACCAAAGCAGAGTAAAGCTATTTATTGCAGAAATGAGTGCCCCTATCACTGATTAATACTCTAGGGGTACCAAATCTGCTGAAGATGTGTTTCTGGAGAAATTTTAACATTGTTTTAGTGTCATTTGTGGGTGTTGCAATAGCCTCCACCCATTTGGATACATAATCCACTGCCACCAGAATATAAGTGTTTGAGTATAATAGTGGGAAAGGTCCTATGAAGTCAATACCCCATACATCAAACAACTCAATCTCCAAGATTCCTTGTTGAGGCATGGCATAACTGTGAGGCAGATTGCTAGATCTTTGGCAACTGTCACAATTAAGTACAAATGCTCGGGAATCTTTATAGAGAGTAGGCCAGTAGAAGCCACATTGGAGGACTCTTGTGGCTATTCGCTCACTTCCAAAATGTCCTCCATACTGTAATCCATGGCAGTGCCATAGAATCTTCTGCGCTTCTTCCTTAGGCACACATCTACGGATTACTCCGTCTGCACATCTCTTGAAGAGATATGGTTCATCCCAAAGATAGTACTTTGCATCTATGATCAATTTCTTTGATTGCAGCCTACTGTACTCTTTGGGTATGAATCTCACTGCCTTGTAGTTTGCAATATCTGCAAACCATGGCACTTCCTGGATGGCGAAGAGTTGCTCATCCGGAAAAGTTTCAGAGATCTTAGTAAGAGGGAGGGACGCCCCTTCTACTGGTTCTATTCGGGACAGGTGATCTGCTACTTGGTTTTTTGTCCCTTTTCTGTCTCTTATTTCTATATCAAACTCTTGCAGAAGCAACACCCATCTTATAAGTCTGGGTTTTGAATTCTGCTTTGTGAGTAGATATTTAAGAGCATCATGATCAGTGTACACAATCACTTTTGATCCTACTAAATAGGATCTGAATTTGTCAACGGCGTAAACCACTGCAAGTAACTCTTTTTCTGTGGTTGTGTAGTTCTTCTGTGCGTCATTTAGAACACGGCTGGCATAGTAAATGACGTGTAGAAGCTTGTCATGCTTCTGTCCCAACACTGCACCAATGGCATGGTCACTGGCATCACACATTAATTCAAATGGTAATGTCCATTCTGGTGCAGAAATGATTGGTGCTGTGACCAATTTAGCTTTCAGAGTCTAAAATGCCTGCAGACACTCTTTATCAAAGATAAATGGCGTGTCAGCAGCTAGCAG
>NC_029777.3:40666718-40669056 GCF_000817695.3 Arachis duranensis | reverse complement strand
TCACTGATGGACCATCCAAGAGCTGTCTTGTGTGTCCTTAGCACTTGAATTAGTGCTTCCTCTTCCTGTGGCTCTAAGGTAGAGCTTATGATTACAGGAAAGGTATCACCTTCTCCCAGAAATGCATATTTCAGGGATGGTGGTAATGGTTTGAGCTCGGGTTTAAGAGGTTTCTCCTCTTCCTAAGGGATTTTCAGAGGTTCTACTATTCTCTTTGATTCCTTCAGGTCAGGCTGAACATCTTTAAATATGTCCTCTAGCTCTGATTCGAGACTCTCAGCCATTTTGACCTCTCTTACCAGAGAGTCAATAATATCAACACTCATACAGTCATTTGGGGTGTCTGGATGTTGCATGGCTTTGACAACATTCAACTTGAACTCCTCCTCATTGACTCTTAAGGTTACTTCCCCTTTTTGGACATCAATGAGGGTTCGGCCAGTTGCTAGGAAAGGTCTTCCTAGAATGAGAGTTGCACTCTTGTGCTCCTCTATTTCTAGCACCACAAAGTCAGTAGGAAAGGCGAATGGACCAACCTTGACAATCATGTCTTCAATCACTCCTGATGGGTATTTAATGGAGCCATCAGCAAGTTGAAGACATATCCTGGTTGGTTTGATTTCTTCAGTTAAACCAAGCTTTCTGATATTAGATGCAGGTATTAGGTTGATACTTGCCCCAAGATCACATAAAGCTTGCTTGGTACAAGTACCCTCTAATGTGCATGGTATCATAAAGCTCCCAGGATCTTTAAGCTTCTCAGGTAAGCTTTTCAGAATGACTGCACTGCATTCTTAAGTGAGGTAAACTTTTTCAGTTTCCCTCCAATCCTTCTTATGACTTAAGATCTCTTTCATGAACTTAGCATAAGAGGGTATTTGCTCAAGTGCTTCTGCAAACGGAATCTTTATTTCAAGAGTCCTGAGATAGTCTGCAAAGCGGGCAAATTGCTTATCCTGTTCCGCTTGGGGAGTTTTTAAGGATAAGGCATTTTGGCTTTGTATTCCTCAACCTTAATTGCTGCAGGTTTATTACCTACAGAAGTGGGTTGGGAAGCCTTTGTAGAAGGGTTGTTATCAGCACTTGTATGTGACTGATCACCCACTGGCATTTGAATGCCAGGGGTGGAAGCTGGAGTGGCGTTAGACGCCAACTCCTTATCTGTTACTGGCGTCTGAATGCCAGAACTGTGCTCCCCTTGGGCGTTCAACACCGGATTCATGCTTGTTTCTGGTGTTGAACGCCAGGAATGAGCATGGTCTGGGCGTTCAGCGCCAGCATTATTCCTCTCTGGGCTCTGATTATCCTCAGAGGGATTTTGAGTAGACATCTGTTCATTTCTTGGCTTCCTGCTACTTTGAAGTGAGGTATTTAATGTTTTTCCACTTCTTAATTGAACTGCTTGGCATTCTTCTGCTATTTGTTTTGATAGTTGCCTTTCTGTTTGCTTTAATTGTACTTCCATATTCTTGTTAGCCATTCTTGTTTCCTGTAGTATTTCCTTGAATTCGACTAGCTGCTTGGTTAGAAAGTCTAATTGCTGATTGAATTCATTGGCTTGATCTACAGGACTGAGTTCATCAGTTACTATTTTAGCTTCTTCTTTCATGGAAGATTCACTGCTTAGGTACAGATGTTGATTTCTAGCAACTGTATCAATAAGCTCTTGAGCTTCTTCAATTGTTTTTCTCATATGAATAGATCCACCAGCTGAGTGGTCTAGAGAAATCTGAGCTTTTTCTGTGAGCCCATAGTAGAAGATGTCTAATTGCACCCATTCTGAAAATATTTCAGAGGGGCATTTTCTTAGCATCTCTCTGTATCTCTCCCAAGCATTATAAAGGGATTCATTATCTCCTTGTTTGAAGCCTTGGATGCTTAGCCTTAGCTGTGTCATCCGTTTTGGAGGGAAATAGTGATTCAGGAATTTTTCTGACAGCTGTTTCCATGTTTTTATGTTGTTCTTAGGTTGGTTATTTAACCACCTCTTAGCTTGATCTTTTACAGCAAATGGGAACAGTAATAATCTGTAGACATCCTGATCTACTTCCTTATCATGTACTGTGTCAGCAATTTGTAAAAATTGTGCCAGAAACTCTGTAGGTTCTTCCTGTGGAAGACCGGAATACTGGCAGTTTTGCTGCACCATGATAATGAGCTTAGGGTTCAACTCAAAGCTACTAACTCCAATGGAGGGTATACAGATACTACTCCCATATGAAGCAGTAGTGGGGTTAGCATATGACCCCAGAGTCCTCCTGGACTGTTCATTCCCACTTAATTCCATGATGGAATAAAAGAGATGATATGTATGTTGATATTGTTTTTTTTATAAAAT
>NC_029777.3:40665593-40666122 GCF_000817695.3 Arachis duranensis | reverse complement strand
CATCTCTCTGTATCTCTCCCAGGCATCATAAAGGGATTCATTATCTCATTGTTTGAAGCCTTGGATGCTTAGCCTTAGCTGTGTCATCCGTTTTGGAGGGAAAAAGTGATTCAGGAATTTTTCTGATAGCTGTTTCCATATTTTTATGCTGTTCTTAGGCTGGTTATTTAACCACCTCTTAGCTTGATCTTTTACAGCAAATGGAAACAGTAATAATCTGTAGACATCCTGATCTACTTCCTTATCATGTACTGTGTCAGCAATTTATAAAAATTGTGCCAGAAACTCTGTAGGTTCTTCCTGTGGAACACCGGAATACTGGCAGTTTTGCTGCACCATGATAATGAGTTGAGGATTCAACTCAAAGCTACTAACTCCAATGGAGGGTATACAGATACTACTCCCATATGAAGCAGTAGTGGGGTTAGCATATGACCCCAAAGTCTTCCTGGACTGTTCATTCCCACTTAATTCCATGATGGAATAAAGGAGATGATATGTATGTTGATATTATTTATTTTATAAAAAT
>NC_029777.3:40658433-40665333 GCF_000817695.3 Arachis duranensis | reverse complement strand
CATTAATTCATCGAGACGCTGCAGAGCTCCTCGCCCCCAACAATGGAGTTTAGAGACTCATGCCATCAAAAAGTATGTAATTCAGATCTGAAAATGTCATGAGGTACAAAATAAGTCTCTAAAAGTTGTTTAAATAGTAAACTAGTAACCTAGGTTTACAGAAAATGAGTAAACTAAGATAATTGGTGCAGAAATCCACTTCTGGGGCCCACTTGGTGTGTGCTGGGGCTAAGACTAAAGCTATCCACGAACTGAGGCTTTTCTTGGAGTTGAACTCCAAGTTATAACGTGTTTTGGGCGTTCCACTCCGGATCATGACGTGTTTCTGGCGTTTAACTCCAAACAGCAGCATGTACTTGGCGTTCAACGCCAAGTTACGTCGTCTATCTTCGCGCAAAGTATGGACTATTATATATTGCTGGAAAGCACTGAATGTCTACTTCCCAACGCCGTTAAGAGCGCGCCAATTGAACTTCTATAGCTCCAGAAAATCTATTTCGAGTGCAGGGAGGTCAGGATCCAATAGCATCAGCAGTCCTTTTTCAGCCTAACTCAGATTTTTGCTCAGCTTCCTCAATTTCAGCCATAAAATACCTGAAATCACAGAAAAACACACAAACTCATAGTAAAGTCCAGAAATATGATTTTTGCTTAAAAACTAATTAAATTCTATTAAAAACTAATTAAAACATACTAAAATCTACATGAAATTACCCCCAAAAAGCGTATAAAATATCCGCTCATCACCTTCCTTCATTAAGCACATTGAACTCATTGAATATTTTCATTTAAGCTATTTGGCGTTGGTTGAGTTCTTGGAGGCGCTTCTCTTGACGCTCTTGCCTTTCGGACACTTGGTTGATGGCTTGAGCAAGCTGGGAGTAATGCTCCTATTGTTGTTCCATTTGTTGTTTGTGCAACTTCTTCTGGTGATTCAGCAACTAAAACTGAAAGTGCCTTTGTTGCTCTTGCCTCAACATATATCTCATTGTTAGATCCTCAATAGCTCCTTGAATGTGACTCACATTCATGTCGACTGGATCATGTTGCTCTTCTCGCTGGTGCTCTGCTTGTTGAGGCTCTTCTTGTTGAGGTTATTCTTGCGATATTTTTCTCTTTCTCTGAGGCCTTCTTTGTTGTTGAGCGGGTACCACATAGGTTATGTGTTGGAGTGTGATTCACCTCCCAGGTTTTAGCCATATTGGATTGCTATCTTCAAAGACCACCTTGGCTTTCATACACAATCTTAGGATGGTACTGGGGAAGCCAAGCCAAGCGTCTGGATCATTTTTCTCAGCGGCCTCTTGGATTCCTTCAGTTATGATCTCATGCATGTTGATGTCTCCACCCCTCATTATGCAGTGTACCGTAGTAGCTCGAGCGATGTTGACCTCAGAATTAGTTGAAGCTGGAAGGATGGACCTTCTCACAAGCTTAAACCATCCCTTGGCTTCTGGGATAAGGTCTCCCTTCCTAATAAAACGTGGCCGCCTGTCCAAGTACCTCACCCAGTCAGATCCTACAACACATATGTCATTCACAATTTCTTCACAGTCGGGGCCATTGCTCATTCTTGATTGATAGCTGGGCTCGTCAAATGGCCTTGATCTTAATTGAAGAATTTTCATTATAGCGTTGGGACTGAAATCAACTTCAGTTCTTCTTACATGGCTTTTGAAGGTAGGAATTTTGGAAGTGTCCTGATAAACCCATTTTTAGGGCTTATCTTGTGTTGAATTTAGAGGATTTTGTCAAATTTTCTCCCATGTATCAAATGAAATAGCATGGTTTTGTAAATTCTCCTTTAATTGTGCTTAAGAGAGAAAACATGCTTTCTGGGACTTAAAATAGCTAACTCTAATTCATCTTGATTCCATTAGATGCCTTGATATGTCTGTTAAGTGATTTTAGGTTTAGGAGACAAAGATCGGATTGAGCGAATAAAGAAAAAGCATGTAAAAATGGAGAACTCATGAAGAAATGAAGGAATCGTAAAAGCTGTCAAGCCGACCTCTTCGCACTTATTCAATCATAACTTGAGCTACAAAGATCCAAATGAGGCGGTTCTAGTTGCGTTGGAAAGCTAACATCTGCGGCTTCAAAATGATATAAGATTTTTCATAGTTGCATCATGTATAGAGATGCGTATGTGCACTGTACACATACGCGCTGATGCTGTACGTGACTTTTTAAAATACAACTCGTGGCCAGTGATTTTAGAAGCCTTGTGGGTCCAATCCAACTCATTTTTGATGCTATTTAAGCCAAAGATTAAAGGGCGAATGAACATACTTTGGAGTCTTTTGATCATTAGTCATAGTTTAGTTTTTGAAGTAGTTAGAGTTAGCTTCTAGAGAGAGAAGCTCTCACTTCTCTCTAGAATTAGGATTAAGATTAGGTCAATAATCTTAGATCTAGGTTTTAATTCATGTTTTCATCTACTTCTACCTTTCAATTCTTTGTTGTTACATTCATCCTTCTTCTATTATTTTGTTGTAATTTCCTTTATATTGTTCCTATATTTTGTTATAGATCTACTCTTGTTCCTTCTCTTTTCTTTCAATTCAATTTGAGGTAATTCATAATAATTGTGTTTATTTGATTTGTTATTGTTTAATTCCTTGTAATTGAGTAGTGTAGATTTACTTTTCTTGCAATTTTACTATGCTTTCCTTTTGTGCCTTCCAAGTGTTTGATAAAATGCTTGGAGGAGTGTTAGAGTAGAATTTTATGTTCTTGGCTTGGAAAGGTAACTTAGGAACTCTTGAGTTACTAATATCCAAGTAATTGATGATTGGGAGCCATTAACTCTAGTTCTCACTAATTGAATTAGTAGAGAGTTAGGACTTATGGACTTGGATTGATATAGCTCATTTGACTTTCCTTTACTAGTTAGAGGATGACTTAATGGGATTGATCCTTGCCAATTCTCAAGTTGTGGTTAGTGATAGGGATAGAGATCCTTGACCACCAACACTTGCCAAGACCTTTTTAGCTATTAGTTTACTTTCTTGCCATGTATCTTTCATGCCTCTTATCAAAACCCCAAAATATACCTCATAACCAATAACAAGACACTTTATTGTAATTCCTAGGGAGAACGACCGAGATTTAAATACTTTGGTATATAGATTTTAGGGGTTTGTACTTGTGACAAACGAAATTTTTGTATGAAAGGATTATTGTTGGTTTAGAAGCTATACTTGCAACAAGATTTCATTTGTGAAATTCTAGACCACACAAAAATCCTCTCATCAAAATCGCACCGTTTCTGGGGAATTGCAATGGTGCTATATTATTGGTTATTGTATATATGTGAATATTGTGAATAGCTTGTTTTTTTTTTGATTGCTTGCTAGTTTAGGACTTTGTTTCATTATTTCTTAGTAGCTTTTGTTTTTATTTTATCTTTTCTCATTTTGGCTATGAGTGTGATTACAACTATGTTGTAGGTGATGAGAACTTCAATGAGGATGTGTATCAAGGATGGGACAACCAAAGGTAGGAGGAGCCATATGCATATGATCAATCCTCATGGCAACAACCTCCACCAATGCACTATGAAGAAGAGCCATTCTATGATATATACCAATCAAATGGCTATGGTGAATCCCCTTGTGACTATCAAGAACCACCACCATATGCCTATGATCCATGTCCTCAACATAGCCCTCAACCATACACACAAGCCCCTTACCACCAACCACCTTCATATGACCCTAATCCATACCCACCATACCAACCACCTTTTTAGCCATATGAACCATATATGGAACCACCACAATATCAACCTTTCTAAGAACCACCTCCTCCATACCATGACCAAGATGAACCACCTCCAATGAGTGCAAATTTCCATCCTCAAGATGAGTTCTACCTTCTACCACAACCCTCCATGGAAGAATATCCATGTCCATCTTTCAAGGAAGCAATGGATCGGCTTCAAGAAACCGTCCATGAGAAGTTAGATGCATGAGACTCATACCATATGTCCAAGGATGATTGTGGAGGAGCAACCGAAGAGGGAAGCATGAAGGGAACAAATGGATAATGTTGAACCACCACATCCTCACTATGATGAACCACCTTCCTATTATGTACCCTTCCCCCAAAATGATGAACCTTTCCATCCACCCCAACCTCCAATGGATGACATTCTTGGTGTTCTTGTTCAAGGGCAAGAAGAGATGAAAAGGGATGTGCAAAATTTCATGGCCACCTTGGATGCGGTAACAAATCAATTAGCCTCCCAATGCTTGAACGCTCAAGAAACTCCCATGGCTACATGTGGAGAATCTAATGAAGAGCATAGCATGAGGGAGAGATTGGAAACTCCGATGGGAAATAAAAGAAGTTACTTTATGCTAGAACAATTGGAGGAACCTATGATTCTTAAAGAAAAAGAAGAAGTGGTTGAAGACTTAGGAGATGCGGAACTTCCATGGGAACCTAGAGTTATAGAAAACCCCTCCAAGAAGATTGAAGTTGATGTTGAAGAGGACCGTGCACAACCTCCAAGGCATATCCCATATGAAGACTTGGAAGGAATGAAGCAAGAATTGAGTTCCCTTGGTGATGAAGATCAAGCATCAAATCTTAACGGTGGTGAATCCTTTGAACTTGAAGATCCTTCTCTTGGTGAGATAGAAAGTGATGGGGAGGTAGATTTCTCTCGCCCTCCCATTTATGATTTGAGTGACAGAGAAGAGTTAGATGAAATTGATGAACAAAGGATTGAATTTGAAAAATCTTGTAAAGAGGTGGAAGTCCTTAGAAAAAGAAGGACGGGAGTTGGATACGCTTTGTCAAGACCCTTGGAAGCTTCTTTACCTAGGTCGCCATCTACTCCTACATTTGAGTGGGAAAAATTCATTTCTATTAGCTTTATTATCCCACTTGAATTTGGCTTGCTTGAAACGGATAGTCAACTTAGGATGCTTTGTGGGATAAAGCGTAAGAGAAGAATGGTTAGTGGTTGGCATTGTAAATCAAGGTTCATTATGGTGACATGTTCAAAGCTTAATAGCAAGAGTTAGTGTAGAACCAAATTGCAAGGGTCTAGGAAGTTGTTTGGAGGCTTCTTTGAGAATTCATCTTGCTCACCATCCGGATGAACTAATAATGAGAATCAACTTCAAGATGGGTGTGAAAATAAGGTGTGGGATCCCGGATTACAAGAGGATCGACTTTGGGAGTCCCAAGCTTGTGAAGAACTCCATCAAGACTTGGTGCAACTTATGAGAAATCTCAGGGCACAATGGAGAACCAAGCATTGGTGGGAGTTCCAAGATGAGTACAAGCACAAGCCACCAATGAGGAGCTCCCCATAAGTCCAACTTAAGGACAATAAACAAAAGTGCTAGGTGGGAGACACCCCACCATGGTAAAATCTTTTCATTTTTTCCTTTTTGTAAATATTAGTAAAATTAGTTTGATTTCATATTTTTATTAGTTTGTTGAGTCTAGTTTGTAGTTTGGTAGGTTAAATAAGGCTTTAGGGTGTTTTGGTAGCTGTTTGGAAGGCTTGGTTTGGTGCAAGAACTTGGAAAAATTTTGAAAAATAGAGCACCAACCCACGGGTACGCTTCATGTGCGCGTACGCGTGACCCAAGCATTTTCAACCATCCGCGTGGACGCGTACATGGGGCGTATGCGTGGAGGCACAAATTCTCTCCCCAGCCAAAAACCCAAGAGTTAGGCCTTCATTATGCGAACATTGGGCCTCCGGCACAAACCAACCCACACATGCGCGCACCTGGCGCGTACGAGTCCTTGATTCTAATTGCGTAATGCACGCGCACGCACGCTGTACGCGCGCGCATCGATCGCGCGACTTGCACCCCTAGTACTTTTGGTGGATGAAATTGTGATCACATGCTCTTTGTACTTGTATGAAATTTAATAATTGGCTTTATTTGAATTCACAACTCCGTTCAACTAACCAGCAAGTGTACTGGGTCGTCCAAGTAATAAACCTTACGCGAGTAAGGGTCGATCTCACAGAGATTGTTGGTATGAAGCAAGCTATGGTCACCTTGTAAATCTCAGTTAGGCAGATTAAATTGGTTTATGGGTTTTCGAAAATTAATAACAATTGGAAAATAAAAAGGGATAGAAATACTTATGTAAATCAATAGTGGAAATTTCAGATAGGTGTATGGAGATGCTGTGCTCCTCTTGAAACTCTACTTCACTATTCACTCTTTCTTCAATCCTCCTTACTCCTTTCCATGGCAAGCTGTATGTAGGGCATCACCATCATCAGTGGCAACTTTCAATCCTCTCGGGAAAATGGTCCTATGCGCTGTCACTGCACGGCTAATCGTCTGGAGGCATCACCCTTGCTGATGGCTACATCCCATCCTCTCAGTGAAAATGCTCCAAATGCTCTGTCACAGCACGGCTAATCATCTGTCGGTTCTCAATCAGGTTGGAATAGAATCCATTGATTCTTTTGCGTCTATCACTAACGCCCAGCCTTCAGAAGTTTGAAGCTCGTCACAGTCATTCAATATCGGAATCCTACTCGGAATACCACAGACAAGGTTAGACTTTCCGGATTCCCGGGATCCTACTCGGAATACCACAGACAAGGTTAGACTTTCCGGATCCCCATGAATTCCGCTATCTATCTAGCTTATACCACGAAGATTCTGTTTGGGGAATCTAAGAGATATGCGCCCGGCCTAAGGTAGAACGGAAGTGGTTATCAATCACGCGCGTTCATAGATGAGAATGATGATGAGTGTCACGGATCATCACATTCATCAAAGTTACGTGTAACGTATATCTTGGAATAAGAATAGAAGAGAATTGAATAGAAAGTAATAATAATTGTATTGAAACTTGAGGTACAGCAGAGCTCCACACCCTTAATCTATGGTGTGCAGAAACTCCACC
>NC_029777.3:40599600-40658385 GCF_000817695.3 Arachis duranensis | reverse complement strand
GTTATGACGTGTTTTGGGCGTTCAACTCCGGATTATGACGTTTTTCTGGCGTTTAACTCTAGACAGCAGCATGTACTTGGCGTTCAACGCCAAGTTACGTCGTCAATTTCCGAATAAAGTATAGACTATTATATATTTCTGAAAAGCTCTGGATCTCTACTTTCCAACGCCATTGAGAGCGCGCCATTTGGAGTTCTGTAGCTCCAGAAAATCCATTTCGAGTGCAGGGAGGTCAGATTCCAACAGCATCAGCAGTCCTTTTGTCAGCCTTTTTCAGAGTTTTGCTCAAGTCCCTCAATTTCAGCCATAATTTACCTGAAATCACAGAAAAACACACAAACTCATAGTAAAGTTCAGAAATGTGAATTTAACATAAAAACTAATGAAAACATCCCTAAAAGTAGCTCAAACTTACTAAAAACTACCTAAAAACAATGCCAAAAAGCGTATAAATTATCCGCTCATCAACTTTCTCCCGAGAGTTGGGCCAACCTTGGGCTGACGCTGTGCCTTACACTTAACACAACTTACGCTACACGCACTTGGCGCGTACGTGTCCCTCAGATGGTATGCACATCGATGTGTGAGCGTGCATGACGCGTCCGCATCACAATAAAAAGAGTTTTTTTTCCTCTTCCATTTTCTTTTGTTTATCGCATTCATATACTTTTATTGTTTGCATTTTCATTTTATTTTTATAGATTGTTTTTGCTTTATTTTTTTGAGTTTCTCATTTTAATAATGGTGTTGCATTTTCCTACTGAATTGTTGAGAATTTCTTGCATTATTTTGGTACCTCTTGACTTGTTTGATATTGATGGGTGATAAAACTTTTAAGTCAATGCTTAAACTTTGATGATTCTTGCATTCTTTGTGCATTGATATGACCTCATATTGTCTTTCATCACCCACCCTTTCTCATATTGTTTTTTCACTTACATGTTGTAGCTACCATGTAGTAGAGAACCATACTCTTACTTGGCATTAGCCCCGCCTATGTTCTATTTGCTTTGATATCTTTGTTATAGGTTTAATTTTCTTTCTTTCTCTCTCCTTTTAGGTTGGCCACCAAGAAGGAAAAAAAAAGAAAAAGTTTCTAAATGGGGCAACAAACAAATCCTCTGCACAACCCTTTGAAGAAACTCATCAATTGTAGCAACCCGTCCACCTTGCTCTCCTTTGCATGCACCGAGAACGGTGCAATCTTCAAGTGTGGGGAGGTCGTCCGACCGATCTCCATGGGTAACAATTTCCTTTTTCAACACCAATGTTAGTTAGTTGTGCATTGCATGATAGGTTGCATGTAGTTAGAATTTGTACATATATTTACCACTTCTTTCTTATTAGGACTTCTTGATTAGGGTGATGATTTCTTTTCCAAGAAAAAACTGTTTTAAGGCACCCTAACAATTTAAATAAAATTTTTGTTGAACTTGCTTGAAAGAATTTATTTTGGAACATGGTTTTTGATCTAAGAACACAAGGTTGTGAGATTTGAGCCTAATTGTGTGGTTACATCTTATAACCACTTATTTCCATTCTTGTGTGCAATTGTTCTCTTTCTATAATTGTGATCTTTGATTTGTTTAATTCTATATGTCCATTATTCCTTGTATTCGTGCACTTATATGATTGAGGCCATCAATTCATTAGCTTACTTGCTCAAATAGCCTACCTTTTATCAACCTTTGTTAACCAATTTTGAGCCTACGCTTAACCCAATTGTTCTTTATTTTAGCACATCACAAGCCTAAAGCAGAAAACAATAAATGTCCTTTATTTGGATCTTTGATTAGCTTAGGATAGTGAGAGTGTTTATTATTCAAGTTTGGGGAGATTTGGGAACATTGGTTGGGATAAAAAGGTATTTTTTGTTTTTATCGTAAATATTGGGAATTAGGTACATACTCATGTATTAATCAAATGTTAAACATTATGCATCGATGCTCTTGTATATAGTTTGAAAGAAAGAAAAAAATGAGAAAAACAAAAGAAAAATAAAAAGAAAGAAAATATAGAAAAAGAAAAAAAAAGAAAGAAAAGAAAAAGAAAAGAAAAGAAGAAAAAAAGAAAAGCAATAAAAAGGGAACAAAATGCCCCAAAGTAGAGTCCAATAAGAGTCAATGCATAAGTGTTATGAAATGAAAAAAAAAAAGAAAATGCATGAGTATGTGAAGAAGTGAAGAATGGGTAGTTAGGATAGAACTTAATTGTATAGGTTGTCATAGGTTAGGTGGAAAGTTTAAGCTTATCAAAGATTCAAATTCAAGCTCACTTAACCAAATATACATCCTTACCTTGACCCTAGCCCCACTACTGTAACATCCCACATTTTTGAAAATCTAAATATAAATAAATTGTGATTTTATCTTATTAAGTCTAAACTTTATAATCTTAGAAATTATTTTATCAAAAATAATTAAATAGATTCGGAGATAAATTCATTTTGAATCAATTAATATTCTTAAGTAATTTTATTATAATAAAAATATTTTGCATAATTTTAGTAATTGAAAAAAATAAGAAAATATTGTACAATTTAATTTAAGTAACTTTTATTATGAAAAGTTTTGACTTATTATTAATTTGAACTCTTTATTTTATAAATTAATCAATTAAGAGTGATTAAATTAATTTTATTAATATTTGAAGTTAACTTAATTAATATTCTTGTGTAAACTTTTATAGTTAGTTATTTTATATAATTTGAAATTAAAGTTATGATGAAAAAATAATGAAAAGTCATATAATTTAATTTAGGTGATTGATATTTTGAATTTAACCAAATTTTATAAAATGTGATTAGTATGTTTACTTTATAATTTAAATTAAAAATAATTATTTAAACTCATTAATATGTTGACAGATAAATTTTTATGCGTTTTAAAAGTAATCTTTATAATATTATATTTGAATCATAAATTGTTATTTTATCTCAAATATTTTATAAAATTTCTGAGTTACTCGAATAAAATTTACTTTAACACTAGTCCTATGTTTCTTATTTTATATATAGCATTACTATCTAATACGTAAACTCCTTGACCAATTATACAAACACACGCACACTACCACCCATCCTTTCTCCAATGATCCACATATTCCTTTATTATGAGCCATTCATCTATAGCTAATGTAAACCACATATTTCCAAATGAAAATCAGAATTGGATTCAGAAAATCAAATAAAGAAAGATCGAGAGAGAGCAAGACACAGAGGGAGAAAGGGGAAAAACGAAAACAGAAAGGAAGGAAGAAGGCTTCGATCTCACCATCCTCGTACACCCATCGCTGCTACTATTATCAATCGAAGATACTGCACATAGAGAGAAGAAAAGAGCGACGAACTGGGAGACGCGTTGCTTCTGTTGACATTTACTGGAGTTGCCACGCGTAGAAGAGAGGTTACCGCTGATTCCGCCCAAGATCATCGTCGCCGCCACTACCATTGATGAAAGTCGGCGCCATCGAAGGGGCCACTGGTGAGAGGAACCCTAACTGTCATCGATACCATCGAACAGGGCAGGAAGGGGAGGAGTGACGTGATGAGAGAAGAGAGTCGTTCTGCCACTGATGCACTTGCTAGTGCTGTTGAGGGAGTCAGCCATCCGAGAAGCATCATCCACGTTATTGCTGTGAACTATTTCAGCCCTACCCTGGTATTGCTCGGTTACCATAGCCTCCTTCATCCTTGTATCTGAATCTGTATCATTAACAACCTATTTTGATTATTGTTATCTCTGCTTGCTACTCCATTGTTATAGGAAAAATGCCCAAAAATGTTTTTGTTTCCGTCTAGCCATCATTATCGCGATTATTGATGACATAGCTGCTACAGAGAGTCATTGGCATCACTGTTGCGGTTGCTGCCACGAATTAGGAATAAAGGGAATTGCTGTGTTAGATCCTGCGATTATGACATCGAGGTAGGGGGTTTAAAACGATTTCAATTTAAGAATGCTCGCACGGTTTATTGAGTAAATTGCAAATAGTCTTAATTGTTGCGAGTGATTAATTGATGATATGAATGTTAAGTTGTGCTTGTGAAGTGTAATTGGAATTATTGATAGTAATATTCATTGGTTGTGTGAATATTGAATTGTGGCTGAAATTGTGATTGGAATGGTTGAGATTGTGATTTGAAATTGTTGATTGGTGATATTGATTGATTATGTAGATTGGGAATAGTTTGATGACTTATTGTTGAGAATTACTAAATCTTGATGGATTATGTTGGATTTGTTGCTGTTGAGCTAGTTTTATAATTATTGTATCAGTGATGGATTTAGTTGATTATTGACTAGAATTGGATTTAGAGAATGTTTAAAGGATTGAATTTGAGATGTTGAATTGCTTGCTGAAAAAGCTGAGCTTTGAAATTAAACGGCAACTTTGAAAGTGAATCAATGACTTTATAGTGACTGAAATTATAAGAATTTAAGTGTTAAGTGATGACAGGTCATCATATACCCATTTTTTTCAAGCTAATTTCACTTGTTTTATTAGTCTTTATGCACTTTCTTGCATCCTAAGTAAGCAATTTGGAATGAAAATGCAACACTTCTTTAAGTCAAGCAACCACCATTGAATTGACGCTAAATCATGAGGTTTAAGCAAGAATTAATTGATTTTTTATGAATTATGAACCTTATGAGTTTAGAGATACTTTGAGTGGTTGTTTTGGTTTCTTATAGGTGAAGAAAGGAAGAAAAGAGGAAAAGCGTGGCTTAAGAAAGCGTGGCCCAAGAGACAAGAAGTGTGGCGCATGGAAGGGAGGAAGCAAACATTGCCCTCCACAAGGGCACACTACCCTCCAGGAGGGCAACATTATGAACCAAGCTTTGAGGCAATACTGCCCTGCCCACAACAAGGGCAGAGCACAATTTGATGCTAAGGATCAAGGAGAGCAAAAACTCTGCCCTGCCCTCCTCAAGGGCAATATCGGGCTCATCAAAGAAATAAATTCAAGGAAAAAGCCTACCAATGCTTGCCACAAGGTTCGAACTCATGAGCAAGGGGGAGTGGGAGAGTGATACTCACAAGCTTGCCTTCATTCTCCCAAGATCGAACACGGCACCATGAGGAAGCAAGGAACTAAGCATGACTTTGGTGCCAAGAAAACCAAAGAAAAGAAGTAGCGTGTGCCACCACCAAGTTTCAAACTTGGGACCTCATCTTTGGCACATTGCCCTGCCCTCCACAAGGGCAGGGCAGCATTTTTTTGATGCACGGCCAGCGCACAAGATTGGCGCACCAAGGAGTCTCGGCCAGCAAGCACACACGTGCGGGCAGCAGAATCTGGCGCACCAACAAAATTCTGCCCTGCCCTCCACAAGGGCAGGGCAGCATCCTGCAGCACCACTCGCACCAAACACGCACGCACAAGGCCGCACGCACCATTTCCTGCCCTGCCCTCCACAAGGGCAGGGCAGCCTCCTAGGAGCTACTTCTTCATGGGCTGAAATTGGATTAAAAATCCAATTAAATTCATTTCTTCACCAAATCAAAAGCCCATCCAAATTCCAAAATCCAAGAATAGAAAGTGTATAAATAGGAGATAGTTTGATGGAATTAGAAACTTTTCTTTTCACTTTTGAATTGAGAGCTTCTTTTGATTTTGAAATTTTGAGACTTCATTGAGAGCTTTGAACTGAGATTTTAGAGAATTGGGAAGGAGAATTGATCTCTCTTCTTCCTTGTTCTTGCTTGAGCATTTTTACTTTTCTTGTTTGAATCTTGGATGTGAAGAGTTGAGGAATTTCTGTCTCAATCTCCATTTAAGATCTCTTTGATTATCTCACTGCATAATTGAATTGAACCCAATTTCCTTTACTGCTTCCTCTTTAATTTCTTGTTAATTGCTTTGTGAATTTGGATCTGGGAAGGCAATTGAGATCTAGACTTTGCTATCTAGTCTCTGGAGTCCTGAGATCTCATTTTCCTTTTGGTTCTTCTGTGAACCCCTGCTGCAATTTAATTTCCTTTTCTGTTGAGATCTAACAGAATTCAAATCATCTTTTACTTTGATAATTGTTGCAATTTAATTTCCCTTGCTTGACTTCTAAAATCCCAGTCCTCAAATCCCTTTTCATTACTGCAATTTATATTTCTTACACTTTAAGTTACTGCAATTTACATTTCTTGCACTTTAAGTTTCAGTCATTTAATTTCTTGCTCTTTAAGATTCAGCTCTTTTACTTTCAGTTTTCTTTAATTTCTGCAATTCTTCCCTTCTCCTTTACATTTTCTGTCATTTACTTACTGTTGGATACAAAATCACTCAACCAATACTTGATTCGCTTGACTAAATCAACCACTGAACTAAAATTGCTCAATCCTTCAATCCCTGTGGGATCGACCTCACTCCCGTGAGTTTTATTACTTGACGCGACCCGGTACACTTGCCGGTGAGTTTTGTGTTGGATCGCTTTCTACACATCATTAAGTAAATTATATTAAGTGTAATTGTGAAAACTCAATTTTGAAGGTTTCGTATCAACTAGAGAATTAGTTATGATTTTTCAAAGTTGAATTCTAAAATCTGATTTTCTACATAATTTCTAAACTGAGTCAGCAACGTTGAAAAGTTATAACTAATTTTGTGATTATCGAAATTGCGTGGAACCAAGTCCAGGTTAAGCTTGGGAATATGGGGAGCTGGACTGGTGAATTTGAGACTTTTTCATTAAGTTTATGATTTATGATGAATTTTGAATTATGGAAGTCAAATCTGGTTTTTCTGCAGAACGTTTAACACAGCAGCAACTTGTTTCCTCTATTGGAATTTCTCCGATTTGAATTTTGAAATGGAACCAATTTTAAATGAAACTCTGGTTCTAATACTATAATTTTATAAAAATTTAGAATTGTTAGAGTTGTGGTTTTAAAGATTTGGATTTTTAAATTAAGATGTATTATGCAGTAAAAGTCAGGTGTTGTTTTTTAAATCAGTAACTTAGAGACTTTATAATCTTTGATTCTAGAATGATATTGAGATGCAACCAATTGGAGGTGAAAGTTGAGTATGTTTAGTACATATGATTCAAATTTCAGGGTTTTCCATGTTTTAATAAGTGAGTTATGGGACTTGGAAGAGGTTGTGTTTAATGATTTGTAAAACAGAATTCTGCAGAAAATTACCTAACTTTCAAGCTACGTAACTCCTTCATTAAAAATGGTATGACCCTGGAACCAATTGAGAAGGAAATTTCGCTAAGTTATGTTTAACCACATTAATTTGAAGATGGTTGGATTTAATTTGGATTTTATATGAAATTTTGAGTGTTGTATGTTGCTGCTGTCTTCTGGATTTTTATCACTGCAGAACAATCACGGTTTTGCTTATATTCTCGAAGCTAGAGTCAATGAAATATTATAATTTTTGGTTTAATAGAAAGCTTAATCTGAGATGGTCGCATGGATATAAAATTTGCGTAATTCTGAATTCATTTGATATTTTAAAAATAAAATGGAAATCAGGCTGCCAAGTTGAGTTGGTAATTATTTTGGATATGGAATTTAAGAAATAGATTTTCTATACTATTATCAAATGTTTTTGAGAATAAAATGTTGTGGCAATTGTTGAAAAAGGCTGGTGAAATGTTGAGAAAGAAGGAACCTGTAAGGGTGGCTAAGTCTTATTTTCAAAGGAGATTATGTCCAAATTTTTATAAAAATATAAGGACTTAATCAAAATCAATATTTAAAGCTTATTTAATGATAATAACTTCAATGATTCTTTTAAGAAAAGATTATTTGATATACGAGATTGTTGGCAAGGGCATGGGTTTTGTACCACTTGCATATTTACAATTACAAAAGAGTAAAGAGATAAAAAGAAAAGAGTAATCAGAGCAGAGTAGAGAAACACAGAGAACAGAGCAGCCGAAGTAAAGTAAAGAGAATAAAGAGAAAAAGAATAATATAGATACAGAGGAAAGAGTAATTAGAGAAAAGTAAAGAGATACAGATAGGGAAACTAAGTTACCTACAGCCATTTTCCGCTTCCCCAGAGCAGAGCAGAGTATATATATATTTCCTACAGTAAGCAGAGGCTGTCTCAAATGAGCGGATATTATTATATGTGCATTTATTTAGGAACGGAAAATCGTATCCAGGAAATCAGGATTACTCGTGACCGGATAAATATCAGGATTACGGGCGGCCAACCGACACATGAGCTCATGGCTTGTATTAGGACTAGACATTCATCATATGCATCTATGTGATATTGTTTGGGTGTGTATATTGTAATTGGTTTGCCTAAATGAATAATTCTAATAACTGCTAATTGATATACTTGATATAATTGCTCTTGATTGTGTTTGAACCTCATTACTTGTGTTTGTAACTAATTGACTGGATTGTGGTGAATTGGGTGTTGGTTGAATTGCTTGGGCATGAGGCCGTGATTGGATTGTGTTTGAGGTTTAGTAAGTATGAAAGATTGAGCTGGTTCAGCATAGACTTAATGAACCTATGCTTGGAACAGATTAGTCATTCATACAGTCTAGGAAAACATTTAAGATTTTCATAAAGGAAAATATAGGTTTAGAATTTTGGATAATTAACTGAAGCTTTATAAGATTTTGGATTTTTGAATGTTATGCCGTTGGTTTTTCAAAATAAAAGATTGATAAGGCGAGTAAAGATCACTGCAAATGAAAACAGTTTTTCTTTTAAATATTTTTGAATGGAATTAACTATTTGCATTTTATTCTTTACTTTCACGGCATTCTCTACCTCTACTGAGAACATGTGGTTTGGTTCTCACCCCCAAATTTTCCACCCTTTCAGTGACACAGGTTTGAAGACGAAATTTGAAGCTACGAGCGATTAGTAGGCTTCATTTATGGTTTTAATTGCTTTCATAGAGTCCCCTCGCTGTTGTCCCTTGAGATTTTATTTCGTATAGAGGGGTAGGTTTGGTATATTATATTTGAGTTTCATATGGTTTCTTTTGTATAAGAATTATTATCAATAGTAATTATGTTATTATTATTACTTGGAAATGTTTGAATTATAACTTTAATGAATAAAAATAAATTTTTCTGGAATTTTCTTAAAACTGAAACGCGAACTCGATACAAAGGCTTGATACTTAAGTAGTTAATACTAGAGAAGGTTACGTAATGTTCTTTCTAGTAGAAATACCCTGACTTAAGCAAGGTATTTTGCTGGACGGGACGTTACAATTACAGCCTATGAAAAGACCTCATGATGAATGTATGCATGCATTGGATAATTGTTGATTGTTAGATGAAAAACAAATCTTGAAAATCATGATTAGGGGAGAATTGAGTGAATAAACCCCAAACACCGAGCGATTAGAGTGCAAACACTTCCGGTAAGGGCTCGATGCTCAATTCCTTGATTCCCGGCTTTCATGAGCGTTCTTCTTGCAAGTCTATTTGAACTTCAGTTTTATATTTGAATTCGTAGGATTCATGAATCGTCATATGATCTTAGCCCTATTTGTGCATATATGTTCTTGGAGATTGATTTACCTTCAACCAAGTAGGTAGAATCATTTTTGCATTTAGTTGCATTCATATAGATAGGTTTATATAGTTCTTTGCATTGAATAAATGTTCATACCTCTTTTCTTATCCTTCTTGATTTAGCATGAGGACATGCTATGGTTTAAGTCTGGGGAGGTTGATAAACCCCATTTTTAGGGTTTATCTTGTGTTAAATTTAGAGGGTTTTGTCAACTTTTCTCCCATGTATCCAATGAAATAGCATGATTTTGTAAATTCTCTTTTAATTGTGCTTAAGAGTGAAAACATGCTTTCTAGAACATAAAATAGCTAAATCTAATTCACCTTGATTCTATTAGATGCCTTGATATGTCTGTTAAGTGATTTCAGGTTTAGGAGGCAAAGATCGGATTGAGGGAATACAGAAAAAGCATGTAAAAATGGAGAACTCATGAACAAATGAGGGAATCGAAAAGCTGTCAAGCCGACCTCTTCGCACTTATTCGATCATAACTTGAGCTACAAAGGTCCAAATGAGGCAGTTCTAGTTGCAATGGAAAGCTAACATTCGGGACTTCAAAATGAAATAAGATTCACCATAGTTGCATCACATATAGAGATGTGTACGTGCACTGTACACGTATGCACCGATGCTGCACGTGACTTTTTATAATGCAACCCGTGGCCAGTGATTTTAGAAGCCTTGTGGGCCCAATCCAACTCATTTCTGAAGCTATTTAAGCCAAGGATTAAAGAGGGAATGAACATACTTTGGAGACTTTTGATCATTAGTCATAGTTTAGTTTTAGAAGTAGTTAGAGTTAGTTTCTAGAGAGAGAAGCTCTCACTTCTCTTTAGAATTAGGATTAAGTTTAGGTCAATAATCTTAGATCTAGGTTTTAATTCATATTTTCATCTACTTCTACCTTTCAATTATTTGTTATTACATTCATCTTTCTTCCATTCTTTTGTTATAATTTCCTTTATATTGTTCCTATATTTTGTTGTAGATCTACTCTTGTTCCTTCTCTTTTCTTTCAATTCAATTTGAGGTAATTCGTAATAATTGTGTTCATTTGATTTGTTGTTGTTTATTTCCTTGCAATTGAGTAGTGTAGATGTACTTTCCTTGCAATTTTACTATGCTTTCCTTTTGTGCCTTCCAAGTGTTTAATAAAATGCTTGGAGGAGTGTTAGAGTAGAATTTTATGTTCTTGGCTTGGAGAGGTAACTTAGGAACTCTTGAGTTACTAATGTCCAAGTAATTGATGATTGGGAGCCATTAACTCTAGTTCTCACTAATTGGATTAGTAGAGAGTTAGGACTTATGGACTTGGATTGATATATCTCATTTTACTTTCCTTTACTAGTTAGAGGATGACTTAAAGGGATTGATCCTTGCCAATACACAAGTTGTGGTTAGTGATAGGGATAGAGATCCTTGACCACCAACCCTTGCCAAGACCTTTTAAGCTATTAGTTTACTTTCTTGCCATGTATCTTCATGCCTCTTATCAAAACCCCAAAATATACCTCATAACCAATAACAAGACACTTTATTGTAATTCCTAGCGAGAACAACCCGAGATTTAAATACTTTAGTATATAGATTTTAGGGGTTTGTACTTGTGACAAACAAAATTTTTGTATGAAAAGATTATTGTTGGTTTAGAAGCTATACTTGCAACGAGATTTCATTTGTGAAATTCTAGACCACACAAAAATCCTCTCATCATGTCCTCTCTAGCTACATTAGCATAGAACTCCTTAATAAGATTTGCATTTTTTTTTGTGACTGGGTTCATGAGCTCTTGCCATCTTCTCCATTCAATTTTCTCTCTAATCTCCGGACCCTCGTCATCATTGAACTGAAATGCAAGCTCTGGCAATATTTTCTTGGATTCCATCCATCCAAATTGGAATTCATGGAACATGGTTTTGAACATCCATTCATGAAAAGGAATGCTTTCCACCGGTTCTTTGCCCTTTCGCCTCTTAGATCTTGATGATGCCATGAGTGATCTCTGATTTAGGAAGGGTATAGGTATGGATGGTTGTAACGTTGAAGAGTGAAGCTAGAAGGGTGGTTAAGAGTGCTTTTGGTGGAGGAAGAAGTGTTGATTGCGTGTTCCGGGAGTAAGAAGTGTGAAGATGAGTTATGGTGGGAAAAAGATTTGGAATGTGAAAGGGTATGGAGTAAGAGCTATTTATATGGAAGAGTGGTGGGAAAATGAAAGGTGTGGATCAATCATATATGCCAAGAATGGACGGTTGGGATTTGAAATGGGATGGGCACAAGGATCACCACTTTTATGATGTGGTTGGTTCGGCCTCCAAAGGCATTCTCCCTTCAATGTTGCATGGAAACACTTCCCAGGGCACTTTATTCGAAGACATGTGTCTAGTCCCCTTTGTGAAGTGTCCAAACCTCTCTTCTTGATTTGTCCCATTAATTCCATCCAATCCCTTCTTCATTTCCAATGCAAGATAATAAAAAAAAAGAACACAAGTCAGGTCTATTTGTGGCGACAAAATAGAAATTGTGACTAACTACTTTTTAAATTTTTATTTTAGACCAACTAAGTGTTACTCATGAATTTAAATCAACGAACTTCCTAGGATTTATGTATGCAATATTAGTGACACCAAACTTAGTTTGTGACCATGTAGTGCAATAAGAGTTGATCAAGGCTCCTAAGATAGGCATGATGTGATTTTTATATATATCCTCTTAGTGTGCCTTGAACACCAAACTTGTTGTTCACTTTATGTTACATACAAGGATTCACTCAAGTGTCCATCAAAATTGAGTTGAAATTCATGAGCCTTGCGTTATTAACTACTGTCAAAGACATAAACAAATTAAAAGAAAGGATACAGAACATAGGTTGCCTACCATGAAGCGCTTCTTTAACGTCATTAGCTTGAGGGTTGGCCTTGTCAGGGTGGTTGGTAGTGCCTCAAGTCCTCCCCTCTCACAATAAATCTATCTCCAGTGGCTTCCTTGAGAATCTCCACATGTTCCAAGGAGAGGATTCTACTGATGATATATACCTGAGGTAGCTGAGATGGAATAGTAGAGAGATGAGGTTGGATTAGTGGGTGATGAATAGATATCACTGCATCTCCTGGAGAGAAGTTCTTTGTAAGGATCTTTTTGTCCCTCCACCCTCTTAGCATCTTTTTTCTCCCTTTCTCTGGAGATGCCTTACTCCTCATGGCTTCTTTCCTTAGGGAAACCTCGTTGCTGGTCTTATATAGCTCGTGTGGGTTCGGCTCCTCCTGGGTTGTCCTTGGCTGTTGTATCATTTGACTATTTTGTTTTTCAACCAAAGAGGTGCCCAGGTGTCTTGTTTGTGATTCCCTGCTTGTTTCTTCCAATAGTGTCTCATTGTGATCATCCCTTAGTTCTTTATTTTCTTGCTCTGATTCTTGTGAGGGTCTGAAGACGTGAAAGGTGAGTTGTTCATCGTGTATCCTTAGTATTAACTCCCCTTAGTCAACATCTATGAGTGCTTTGGCTGTGGCTAAAAATGGTCTCCCCAAGATAATTGGATGGAGATGGTTTTCTTCCATTTCAAGGAAAACAAAGTCTGTGGGAAGGAAGTAATTCCCAACCTTTACCAGCACCTTTTCGACCACTCCTATTGCTTGCTTTTAAGTTTTGTCATCTAGTTGAAGGATCACATTTGTGGGTGTTAGCTTATTAATTTGTAGCTTCTTCATGAGGGAGAGAGGCATTAAGTTGATGCTTGTTCCCAGGTTAAAAAGCCCCCTATCAATCATTGTTTCTCCTATAGCACAAGCGATGTGAAAGCTCCTTGGGTCCTTCTTTTTGGTAGGGAAATCCTTTTGAATGAGGGCACTGCACTCTTTATTCATCACTATTGTTTGTCCACCCTTCAGTGAATTCTTCTTGGTCTGCAGCTCCTTCATGCACTTGATATATGAAGGCATCTGTTGGAGAGCCTCAATGAATGGTATGTTTACATGGAGAGATGCAAAAATATCTAGGAACCTCGAGTATGATCTCTCCTTTGCACCACCCCTGAGTCTCTGGGGGAAAGGTGCCCTGGGTACATATGATTTCAAAATCTCCTTCTCCATTGGCTCTTTTCTTTGTGTAGAATCAGTTTTTTGGTCCTTCTCTTCTTGATTTTTCTTTGGAATTCCTTGAGAGTGCCCTGATGGTTTGTTCACTTCTTCCAAACCCTCATCATCTCTTATAGTGATCACCTTGCATTCTTCCCATCTCACCTTCTTTGTCTCTCCTCTGGGATTTTTCTTAGTATCACTTGGGAAGCCGTCAGTAGGCTTAGGAATCTACTAAGAAAAATATCCTACTTGAGATTCAAGCCTCTTGATGGTGTCTCCCTGGTTCTTTATATTAGCTCGTACTTCATCCTTGAACGCTTTGTTGTCTTGAACTTCCTTGCATAGGCCTTCAAGCAGAGTCTTAATCCTGGAGACCCTATCTTCAGATGATGATGGCGAGTTCCGGTTAAAGGGTTGAGAATGGCCGTTTTGGGTCTGATATGGATGTTGAGAAGAGTTGTTGGGTGGGTGTTGATATGACCTTTGAGTTGAGTGTTGATAAGCTGCATTGTTGTTTTGGTTGGAGTTGTGACGCCTATGATCTTGGCCTTGGTCTTGCTAGTTTTTCCACCCAAAGTTTGGGAGGTTCTTCCAACCAGGATTATAAGTCTTGGAGTATAGATCATGGGACTGTCTGGATGAGTTTCTAACATAATTGGCTTGTTCCCAGGCACCTCCTTCCTCTGTATTCACTCCTTCTTGAGCTGGTGGTTGAGTGGTGACTGCTGCAACTTGATTCCTTTCCATCTGCTTGGTAAGGTCATCCAATTGCTTGGTAATCATCTTGTTTTGATCCAGCAATGCATCCATATGATTTAACTCCATTACTCCACGGTTGTTGCTCCTATAAGAGGCATAGAAAAATTCATTGTTGGCCATAATTTCTATGATGTCTATGGCTTCTTCAATGGTTTTCTTCTTGTTTAGAGATCATCCTGAAGAGTGTTCTAATTCCTTCTTTGATTCATAAGACAAGCCTTCATAGAAAATGTGTAAATGCACTCATTCATTGAACACGTCTGGTGGGCACCTTTTGTCAAGTCTTTGTACCTCTCCCATGCTTCATAGAGAATTTCACCATCTTATTGCCTGAATATTTGGACCTCAGCCCTCAATCTATTGGCTCTTTGAGGAGGATAAAATCTCGCCAAGAACTTGTTTACCACATCTTCCCAAGTTGTCAGACTCTCTGGTGCGTGGAATTACAATCACACTTTTGCAACTCTGTACAACTAACCAGCAAGTGCACTGGGTCGTCCAAGTAATACCTTACAAAAGTAAGGGTCAATCCCATGGAGATTGCCGGCTTGAAGCAAGCTATGGTTATCTTGTAACTCTTAGTCAGGAGATTAATAATAAAAAGGATTTTGTTTGTGAAAAGTAAAAGAGCATGAAAAGAATGGCACTTGTTATTCAATAATAGAGAGCAGGTTGAGGTTTCAGAGTTGCTCTGTCTTCTGAATTTCTGCTTTTATACTGTCTTCTTCTTCCAAAAATGTATGTCCCTTCCATGGCAGGCTGTATGTTGGTGGATCACCGTTGTCAATGGCTACCATCCGTCCTCTACGGTTTCCCGCATGGCTAATCATCTGTCGGTTCTCACTTGTGTCGGAATAGGATACATTTATCCTTTTGTACACTGTCACTGTGCCCAACATTCGCGAGTTTGAAGCTCATCACAGTCATCCCATCCCAAATCCTACTCGGAATACCACAGACAAGGTTTAGACTTTTCAGATCTCAGGAATGCTGCCAATTGGTTCTAGCCTCTACCATGAAGGTTCTGATGAGTTTGAGTGCTCTGTTGTCAGGAGATGCAGGTCAAACTCGTGGATTAGAAACCCAAGAGATACGCACTCAAGTTGTCGCCCAAGGACTACGTTGAGCTCATGTAGAACGGAAGTGGTTGTCAGGCACGCATTCATAAGTTAGGGAATGATGATGAGTGTCATGGATTATCACATTCTCCATGTTGAAATACGAGTGAGTATCTTAGAATAGAAACAAACGTGATTGAATAGAAAACAGTAGTAATTGCATTAATCCATGGAAACGCAACAGAGCTCCTCACCCCCACCTATAGGGTTTAGAGGTTCATAATGTAGAAGATACAATAGGATTTGTCAAAATGTCATAAGTTACAAAATAAATATCTAAAAGTAGTTTTTATACTAAACTAGTAACCTAGGTTTACAGAGAATGAGTAACTAGATGCAGAGAGTGCAGAAATCCACTTCCGGAGCCCACTTGGTGAGTGTTAGGGCTGAACTTCCTAGCTTTCACGTGCATGTGCCATTTCTGGAGTTAAATGCCAGCTTGGATGCCAGTTTGGGCGTTTAACTCCAGCTTTGGTGCCCATTCTGGCATTTTACGCCAGAAAAGGGTCGCTGGTGGGCGTTTAAACGCCATTTTGACCCATCAAATCTCGGGCAAAGTCTGGACTATCATATATTGCTGGAAAGCTCAAGATGTCTACTTTCCAACGGAGTTTAGAGCTTGCCAATTCATTTTTTGTAGCTCTTGAAAATCCACTTCGAGTACAGGAGGGTCAGAATCCAACAGCATATGCAGTCCTTTCTTAGCCTCTGAATCAGATTTTTGCTCAAGTCCCTCAATTTCAGCCAGAAAATACCTGAAATTACAGAAAAATACAAACTCATAGTAAAGTCCAGAAATGTGATTTTTGCATAAAACCTAATAAAAATATACTAAAAAGTAACTAAAACTTACTAAAAACTACCTAAAAACATTGCCAAAAAGCGTATAAATTATCCGCTTATCACAACACCAAACTTAAATTGTTGCTTGTCCCCAAGCAACCAAAAACAAAATAGGATAAAAAGAAGAGAATATACAATAAATATCAAAATATCAATGAAGCTTAGTTCCAATTAGATGAGCGGGACTAGTAGCTTTTTGCTTCTAAGCAGTTTTGGCATCTCACTTTATCCTTTGAAGTTCAAAATGATTGGCATCCATACCAAGTCAGAATTCAGATAGTGTTATTGATTCTCCTAGTTTAGTATGTTGATTCTTGAACACATCTACTTTATGAGTCTTGGCCGTGACCCTAAGCATTTTGTTTTCCAGTATTACCACCAGATACATAAATGCCACTGACACATAATTGGGTGAACCTTTTCAGATTGTGACTTAGCTTTGCTAAAGTCCCCAGTTAGAGGTGCCCAGAGTTCTTAAGCACACTCTTTTTGCTTTAGATCATGACTTTAACTATTCAGTCTCAAGGTTTTCACTTGTACCTTTATGACACAAACACATGGTTAGGGACAGCTTGATTTAGCCGCTTAGGCCAGGCTTTTTTTCCTTTGGGCCCTTCTATCCATTAATGCTCAAAGCCTTGGATCCTTTTTACCCTTGCCTTTTAGTTTAAAGGGTTATTGACTTTTTCTACTTGCTTTTTCTTTTTCTTTCTTTTTCTTTATTTTGGCCAAAATTTTTTATTTTTTGTGTTTTTCACTGCTTTTTCTTGCTTGAAGAATCAATTTTATGATTTTTTAGATTATCAATAACATTTATCTTTTTTTTCATTATTCTTTCAAGAGCCAACAATTTTAACATTCATCAACTTCACTATAAAAAATATGCACTGTTCAAGCATTCATTCAGAAGATAAAAAGTATTGCCACCACCTCAAAATAATTAAACTAATTTCAAGATCAATTTCAAAATTATGCACTTCATGTTCTTTTGCAATTAAAAACAATTTTCATTTAAGAAAGGTGAGAGATTCATGGAATCATTCATAGCTTTAACACATAGACACTAAATACTAATGATCATGTAATGAAGACACAAACATAAAGCATAAAAAACGAAAACAGAAAAGAAAATAAACAAGGAGATTAAAGAACGGGTCCACCTTAGTGATGGTGGCTTCCTCTTCCTCTTGAAGAACCAATGGAGTTCTTGAGCTCCTCTATGTCTCTTCCTTGTCTTTGTTGCTCCTCCCTCCTGGCTCTTTGGTGCTCCATGTTGGAACTCAAATCTCTTAAAGAGGTGTTGAGTCGCTCCCAATAGTTGTGTGGAGAAAAATGCATCCCTTGAGGCATCTCAGGAATTTCTTTATGAGGGACTTCCTCATCTTCTTGTTTGCTCCATCCTTTTTTTAGTGATAGGCTCTTGCGATGAATCTCTCCATCTCCCATGACTCGGAGGTTAAAGCCACTGCCTTCCCTTTCCTCTTTCTAGATGTTTCTCCGGCCTTAGGTGCCATTAATGGTTATGGAAAAACAAAAAGAAACGCTTTTTTCACACCAAACTTAAAAGGTTTGCTCATCCTCGAGCAAAAGAAGAAAGAAATGAGGAGAAGAAGAAGAAATAGAGGAGATAAAGGTGTGTGGGAATTCGGCCAAGGGGGTTAAGTGTTGGAGATGTGTGAAATGGAAGGTGGTAAGGAGGGAAATGGTTTGAATGTGAATGGTAAGGTAGGTGGGTGTTGGGAAATAGTGTTATGGAAAGGTGTGGAGAAGAGGGAGAGTGAGGTGGGGTAGGTGGGGATTCTATGGGATCTACAGATCCTAAAGTGTCAAGAAATTCTCATCCCTGCACCTTCCTGGCGTTTAAATGCCCATTGTGTTCCAAATCTGGCGTTAAATGCCAGTTCTACTACCTTTCCTGGCGTTAAATGCCAGGCTGGTGCCCCCTTTCTGGCATTTAATGCTAGCCAGATACCAGACATCCCTTTTTGGCATTAAACGCCACTTTGGCTGCCAATTCTGGCGTTTAACACCCAGAATGCTACTAGACTGGGTGTTAAACGCCCATTCTGCTATCCTTACTGGCGTTTAAATGTCAGTAAGCCTGTCCTCCAGGCTGTGCTATTTTTTTATGCTGTTTTTTATTCCACTTTAATTCTGCAGCTGTTTTTATGACTCCACATGATCATCAACATAAGGAAAACATAAAATAACAATGGAAAATGAAATGAAAAAGTAATTAACATAGATAAATAAGATTGGGTTGCCTCCCAATAAGCGCTTCTTTACTGTCAATAGCTTGACATTACTGAGCTTTATAGTTTGCAATGTCTGCAAACCATGGAGCTTCCTGAATGGAAAACAATTGCTCATCCAGAAAGGTTTCAGAGATCTCAGTAGGAGGGAGGGAAGCTCCTGCTACTGGTTCTATCCGGGACAAGTGATCAGCTACTTGGTTCTCTGTTCCTTTTCTGTCTCTTATTTCTATATCAAACTCTTGCAGAAGCAACACCCATCTTATGAGTCTGGGTTTTGAATCTTACTTTGTGAGGAGATATTTTAGAGCAGCATGGTCAGTGTACACAATCACTTTTGATCCTACTAAATAGGATCTGAACTTGTCAATGGCAAAAACCACTGCAAGCAGCAAGCAACTCCTTTTCTGTGGTTGTGTAATTCTTCTGTGCATCATTTTAAACACGGCTAGCATAATAAATGACATGCAGAAGTTTGTCATGCCTCTGTTCTAATACTGCACCAATGGCATGGTCACTGGCATCACACATTAGTTCGAATGGTAATGTCCAGTCTGGTACAGAAATGACTGGTGCTGTGACCAGTTTAGCTTTCAGAGTCTCAAAGGCCTGCAAACACTCTGTGTCAAAGACAAATGGTGTGTCAGCGGCTAGCAGATTGCTCAGAGGTTTTGCAATTTTCGAAAGATCCTTTATAAACCTCCTATAGTATCCTGCATGTCCCAGAAAGCTTTTGATTGGCTTAACATTGGCAGGTGGTGGTAATTTTTCAATTACCTTTACCTTAGCTTGATCCACCTCTATTCCCTTGTTCAAAATTTTGTGCCCAAGGACAGTTCCTTCAGTCACTATAAGGTGACATTTTTCCCAATTTAAAACCAGGTTAGTCTCTTGGCACCTCTACAGAACAAGTGCTAGATGGTCAAGACAAGAGCTGAATGAGTCTCCAAATACTGAGAAGTCATCCATGAAGACTTCCAGAAATTTTTCTACCATATCAGAGAAGATAGAGAGCATGCATCTCTGAAAGGTTGCAGGTGCATTGCATAGTCCAAATGGCATCCTTCTATAGACGAATACTCCAGATGGACATGTGAATGCTGTTTTCTCTTAGTCTTGAGGATCTACTGTAATTTAGTTGTAACCGGAATAGCCATCCAAGAAGAAGTAGTAATCATGACCTTCTATTCTCTCTAGCATCTGGTCTATGAATGTTAAAGGAAAATGCTCATTTTTTGTGGTTGTATTGAGCCTTCTATAGTCAATATACATATGCCACCCTGTAACTGTTCTTGTAGGAACCAGTTCATTCTTTTCATTATGAACCATTGTCATGCCTCCCTTCTTGGGGACAACTTGGACAAGGCTCACCCTGTGGCTATCAGAAATAAGATAAATAATCCCAGTCTCTAGTAACTTAGTGACCTCTTTCTACACCACTTCCTTCATGGCTGGATTTAGCCGCTTCTGTGGTTGAACCACTGGCTTAGCATCATCCTCCAATAGGATCTTGTGCATGCATCTGGCTAGGCTAATGTCCTTAAGATCACTTATGGACCACCCAAGAGCTGTCTTGTGTGTCCTTAGCACTTGAATTAGTGCTTTCTCTTCTTGTGGCTCTAAAGTAGAGCTTATGATCACGGGAAAAGTGTCATCCTCTCCTAGAAATGCATATTTCAGGGATGGTGGTAGTGGTTGAGCTCAGATTTAGGAGGCTTCTCCTCTTCCTGAGGAGTTTTCAGAGGTTCTTTTGTTTCCTCTGGTTCTTCCAGATCAGGCTGAACATCTTTAAAATTTTCCTCTAGCTCTGATTCGAGACTCTCATACATATTGAACTCTTTCACCAGAGAGTCAATAATATCAATGCTCATGCAGTCGTTTGGGGTGTCTGGATGCTGCATAGCTTTGACAACATTCAACTTAAACTCATTCTCATTGACTCTCAGGGTCACCTCCCCTTTTTGGACATCAATGAGGGTTCGTCCAGTTGCTAGGAAAGGTCTTCCAAGAATGAGAGTTGCACTCTTGTGCTCCTCCATTTCCAGCACCACAAAGTCAGTGGGAAAGGCAAATGGCCCAACGTTGACAATCATGTCCTCAATTACGCTTGATGGAATTTTAGTGGAGCCATCAGCAAGTTGGAGGCATATCCGGGTTGGTTTGACTTCTTCAGTCAAGCCATGCTTTTTGATAGTGGATGCTGGTATCAGGTTGATACTTGCCCCAAGATCACATAGAGCTGTCTTGGTACAAGCATCCTCTAATGTGCATGGTATCATAAAGCTTTCAAGATCTTTAAGCTTCTCTGGTAAGCTTTTCAGAATGATTGCACTGCATTCTTCAGTGAGGAAAACTTTTTCAGTTTCTCTCCAATCCTTCTTAATACTTAAGATCCCTTTCATGAACTTAGCATAAGAGGGTATTTGCTCAAGTGCCTCTATAAATGGGATCTTTATTGCAAGAGTCCTGAGATAATCTACAAAGCGGGAAAATTGTTTATCCTGTTCTGTTTGGCGGACTTTTTGCGGATAAGGCATCTTGGCTTTATATTCTTCAACCTTAGTTGCTGCAGGTTTATTCCCTACAGAGGTGGTTGGAAAAGCCTGCTTAAGGGGGTTGTTATCAGCACTTGCAAGTGTGTGACCCCTCATTGGCTTTTGAACACCAGGATTGGGGCTGGATGGGCGTTTAACGCCAATTTTCCACTCTTTTCTGGCGTTTGGATGCCAGAATTGGGCATCCACTGGGCGTTTAATGCCAATTTTTGCACCATTTTCTGGCGTTTGAATGCCAGAATCATTCCTCTCTGGGCTATTACGGTCCTCAGATAGATTTTGGGTAGTGGCTTGGTCATTCTCTGTCAGTTGTCCCTTTCTTGGCTTCCTACTACTTTAAGTTGAGGTATTCAATGTCTTTCTACTCCTCAAATGAACAACTTGACACTCTTCTGTTATTTGTTTAGATAATTACTGTCTTGTCTGATCCAATTGTGCTTTCATATTCTCGTTAGCATTTTGAGTGTCTTGTATCATCTCTTTAAATTCTGCTAGCTGTTTTGTTAGAGAAAGTAATTGTTGATTGAGTTCAGCAACTTGTTGTATGGGACTAGGTTCAGTGGATACTGCTTTAGCCTCTTCTTTCATGGAAGACTCACTACTTAAGTATAGATGCTGATTTCTAGCAACTATATCAATGAGCTCTTCAGCCTCTTCAATTGTCTTTCTCATGTGTATAGATCCACCAGCTGAGTGGTCTAGAGATATCTGGGCCTTTTTTGTAAGCACGTAGTAGAAGATGTCTAACTGCACCCATTCTGAAAACATTTCAGAGGGGCATTTCCTTAGCATCTCTCTGTACCTCTCCCAGGCATCATAAAGAGATTCGTTATCCACTTGTTTAAAGCCGTGGATGTCCAACCTTAGTTGTGTTATCCTTTTTGGAGGAAAATATTGATTCAGGAATTTGTCTAATAGCTGTTTCCATGTTCTTATGCTGGCCTTGGGTTGGTTATTTAACCACCTCTTAGCTTGGTCATTTACAGCAAATGAAAATAGCAATAATCTGTAGACATCCTAATCCACTTTCTTATCACGTACTGTGTCAGTAATTTGTAAGAACTGTGCCAGAAAATCAGTAGGTTCTTCCTATGGAAGACCGGAATACTGGCAATTTTGCTGCACCGTGATAATGAACTGAGCATTTAACTCAAAACTACTGGCTCTGATGGAGGGTATACGGATACTACTTCCATATGAGGCAGTAGTGGGGTTGGCATATGTCCCCAGAGTCCTTCTGGACTGTTCATTTTCACTTTGGTCCATGATGGAGAAAGGGAGATGATGTGAATTGTAAATAAACAATAAATATTTTATATATTTCTCTTTTTTTTAAATACCGAAGTTAAAAGAAAAAAATAAAATAAAATAAACAAAAAATTTAATGTAAGTTTTGAAAATTAGAGAGAGAAAATGGTTAGGAAGTTTTGAAAAAGATATTTGAAAATTAGTACTTGTAAGAAAATAAATAAAAGAAAATATTTGAAAAATATATAATTTTAAAATTTCAAAGATTGAGATTTTCTTAACAAGAAAATACCAAACTTAAAAATTTTCAATCAAATTAAGAAAGTGGAACAAGGAATTTGTAAAAAGAAAAAAGGATTTTGAAAAATTTTATCAAAGATTTTCGAAAAAATATAAAAAGAATTTTTTTTAAAAAATAATTTATTTTGAAAAAAAAAGATTTAAAAAGATAGGATAAGATTTTGAAAAAGATATAATTTTTGAAAATGATTTGAATTTTGAAATTTAAAACTAAGATAAGAAAAAATAAAAATTTTAAAATAAAAATCTGAATTTTTTTAAAGGAAAATTCAAAAATTCAGTTAAAATAAAGAGAAAATATATTTTTGAATTTAATGAGGAAAGAGAAAAATGATAAAATGACACCAAACTTAGAATTTTTAGATCAAAACAAAGAAAACAAACAACAAAACTTTGAATGTCAAGATGAACACCAAGAAAAATTTTTGAAAATCTTTAGGAAAATAAAAACACAAATGACACCAAACTTAAAAAGTTTTTATACTTTGGACACTAATAATTCGAAAATACATAAGAAAAACAAGGAAAGACGCAAAACAAAAAAACTAGAGATCAAACAAGGAAAATAAAGAAGAACAACTTGAAGATCAAGAAAGAACACAATGTATATATTTTCAAAAAAAAATTTTAAGAAAAACTAAAACATGCAATTGACACAAGACTCAAACAAGAAACAAAAAAAAAATTTTTGAAAAGAAAATAAAGGACTCAAAGTTAGTGACTCTAAACCAAAAAGATAAATTCTTCCTAATCTAAGCAACAAGATGAAATGTCAGTTGTCCAAACTCGAACAATCCCCGGCAACGGCGCCAAAAACTTGGTGCGCAGAATTGCAATCACACTTTTGCAACTCCGCACAACGAACCAGCAAGTGCACTGGGTCGTCCAAGTAATACCTTACGTAAGTAAGGGTCGATCCTACGGAGATTGTCGGCTTGAAGCAAGCTATGGTTATTAATGAGCGGATAATTTATACGCTTTTTGGCATTGTTTTTAGTATGTTTTAGTTAGTTTTTATTATATTTTTATTAGTTTTTAGTTAAAATTCACTTTTCTGGACTTTACTATGAGTTTGTGTGTTTTTCTGTGATTTCAGGTATTTTCTGGCTGAAATTGAGGGACTTGAGCAAAAATCTGATTCAGAGACTGAAAAGAACTGTAGATGCTGTTGGATTCTGACCTCCCTGCACTCGAAGTGGATTTTCTGGAGCTACAAAAGCCCAATTGGCGCGCTCTCAACGGCGTTGGAAAGTAGACATCTGGGTTTTCCAGCAATGTATAATAGTCCATACATTTCCCGAGATTTGATGGCCCAAACCGGCGTTCCAAATCAGCTCAAGAATGCCCGGCGTTAAACGCCGAAACTAGCACAAGAATGGGAGTTAAACGCGCAAACTGGCACAAAAGCTGGCGTTTAACTCCAAAAAGAGTCTCTACATGAAAATGCTTCAATGCTCAGCCCAAGCACACACCAAGTGGCCCGGAAGTGGATTTTTATGTCATTTACTCATTTCTGTAAACCTTAGGCTACTAGTTCTTTATAAATAAGACCTTTTGCTATTGTATTTTTATCGGGGGATCTTAGATCATCTTTAGATCTTTGAACCTTTTGATCATGTTTTGGGGAGGCTGGCCTCACGGCCATGCCTAGACCTTGTTCTTATGTATTTTCAACGGTGGAGTTTCTACACACCATAGATTAAGGTGTGGAGCTCTGCTGTACCTCGAGTATTAATGCAATTACTATTGTTCTTCTATTCAATTCAGCTTGTTCTTATTCCAAGATATTCATTTGCACTCAAGAACTTGATGAATGTGATGATTATGTGTTGCTCATCATCATTCTCACTTATGAACGCGTGCCTGACAACCACTCCGAATCTTCGTGGTATAAGCTGGAATTGATGGCGGCATTCTTGAGAATCCGGAAGGTCTAAACCTTGTCTGTGGTATTCTGAGTAGGATTCAATGATTGAATGACTGTGACGAGCTTCAAACTCCTGAAGGCTGGGCGTTAGTGACAGACGCAAAAGAATCAATGGATTCTACTCCAACCTGATTGAGAACCGACAGATGATTAGTCGTGCCGTGACAGGGTGCGTTGAACATTTTCACTGAGAGAACGGGATTGTAGCCACTGACAACGGTGATGCCCAACATACAGCTTGCCATGGAAAGGAGTAAGAAGGACTGGATGAAGACAGTAGGAAAGCAGAGAGACGGAAGGGACAAAGCATCTCCATTCGCTTATCTGAAATTCTCACCAATGAATTACATAAGTATCTCTATCTTTACTTTATGCTTTATTCATATATCATTCATAACCATTTGAATCTGCCTGACTAAGATTTACAAGGTGACCATAGCTTGCTTCAAACCAACAATCTCCATGGGATCGACCCTTACTCGCGTAAGGTTTATTACTTGGACGACCCAGTGCACTTGCTGGTTAGTTGTGTGAAGTTGTGAAATTATGTTTATACCATGGTATTGAGCACCAAGTTTTTGGATTCATTACCGGGGATTATTTGAGTTGTGAAAAGTAGTGATCACAATTTCGTGCACCAGTTATCTTGTAACTCTTAGTCAGAAGATTAATAATAAAAAGGATTTTGTTTGTGAAAAGTAAAAGAGGATGAAAAGAATGGTACTTGTTATTCAATAATAGAGAGTAGGTTGAGGTTTTGGAGTTGCTCTGTCTTCTGAATTTCTGCTTTCCTACTGTCTTCTTCTTCCAAAAACGCATGTCCCTTCCATGTCAGGCTGTATGTTGGTGGATCACTGTTGTCAATGGCTATCATCCATCCTCTCAGTGAAAACATGTCCTCTACGATTTCCCGCATGGCTAATCATTTGTCGGTTCTAACTTGTGTCGGAATAGGATACATTTATCCTTTTGCACACTGTCACTGCGCCCAACATTCGCGAGTTTGAAGCTCGTCACAGTCATCCCATCCCAGATCCTACTCAGAATACCATAGACAAGGTTTAGATTTTCCGGATATCAGGAATGCTGCCAATTGGTTCTAGCCTCTACCACGAAGGTTCTAATCTCACGAGTTTGAGTGCTTTGTTGTCAGGAGATGCAGGTCAAACTCGTGGATTAGAAACCCAAGAGATGCACTCTCAAGTTGTCGCCCAATGACTACGTTCAGCTCATCTAGAACGGAAGTAGTTGTCAGGCATGCGTTCATAAGTTGGGGAATGATGATGAGTGTCACGGATCATCACATTCTCCATGTTGAAATACGAGTGAGTATCTTAGAATAGAAACAAACGTGATTGAATAGAAAACAGTAGTAATTGCATCAATCCATGGAAACACAGCAGAGCTCCTCATCCCCACCTATGGGGTTTAGAGGATCATACTGTAGAAGATACAATAGGATTTGTCAAAATGTCATAAGTTACAAAATAAATCTCTAAAAGTAGTTTTTATACTAAACTAGTTACCTAGGTTCACAGAGAATGAGTAACTAGATGCAGAGAGTGCAGAAATCCACTTCTGGGACCTACTTGGTGAGTGTTTGGTCTAAGCTTCCTAGCTTTCACGTGCATGTGCCATTTCTGGAGTTAAACGCGAGCTTGGATGCCAGTTTGGGCGTTTAACTCCAGCTTTGGTGCCCGTTCTGGCGTTTTACGCCATAAAAGGGTCACTGGTGGGCTTTTAAATGCCATTTTGGCCCATCAAATATCAGGCAAAGTTTGGACTATCATATATTGCTAAAAAGCCCAAGATGTCTAATTTCTAACGCAATTGAGAGTGCGCGGTTTGTCGCTCTAGAAAATTCACTTCGAGTGTAGAAGGGTCAGAATCCAACAGCATCTGCAGTCCTTTTTCAGCCTCTGAATCAGATTTTTGCTCAGGTCCCTCAATTTTAGCCAGAAAATACCTGAAATTATAGAAAAACACACAAACTCATAGTAAAGTCCAGAAATGTGATTTTTGCATAAAAACTAATAAAAATATACTAAAATGTAACTAAAACTTACTAAAAACTACTTAAAAACAATTTCAAAAAGCGTATAAATTATCCGCTCATCACTCTCCCTTGGGAAGGATTCTAGCCATTTAGATGCTTTGTCCCTAAGAGAGAAGGGGAACAAGAGCAATCTATAGGTGTTGGGATGAATACCATCAGACTTCACAGTATCATATATTCTTAGGAAAGTGGTTAAGTGTTGATTAGGGTATTCTTGGGCGCCTCCTCCAAATGAGCAATTGTTCTGAACAAGGGTAATGAGTTGAGATTTCAATTCAAAATTATTGGCATGTATGGTTGGTTTTTGGATGCTACTTCCACAATTTTCTGGATTTGGATTAATGTAAGAGCCTAGATCTCTTCTCTTCTGCCCAGCATGGTTTGCTGCACCTTTTCTTGCATGATTATGCACCTCCTTTTCATGATGGTTCTCCATGTCCTCCTCCATGCTCATCTCTAAGTTCTTCTCTTCTTCCTCTACACCAACAACCTTCTTTCCTCTTACTTCCCTCCTTAATCTAAGGAATGTCCTCTCAGGTTCAGATTCAAAGGAGGTTGAAGCTCCTCTTCTTCTACCTATCATACAATCAGCAGAGTACACAAGCAAGAGAAAAGTGAACAAATCACTCTTGTTAAGATTATTATTAGTGTGAGTGACGCAATTTTTCCAATAGTTAGTGGATTAGTTGAACAAGAATGTAAATAACTAAGGAAATAAAACAAAGGAAAATAAAAAAATTGCTGAGGCTGGAACTAAATAACAGAAACGAAAAATTAAACACAACAAAAGAAAATTACTCAATCTAGTTATTCTCTAATTTAATCATTGTCAATACAAAATCAATCCCCGGCAACGGCGCCATAAACTTGATGCACGAAAACTTGTATCACTATAAATTCCCCTTGGCAATTATACCGAATTGTCATCAAGTAAAAACTCACAATAGAGTGAGGTCAAATCCCACAGGGATTGATTGGTTGAGCAACTTTAATTAGAGGAGTGTTCTAGTTGAGCTAAGCAAAGTTGAGTTGAGAATTGCAGAAAATTAAATGGCGAGAAAGATAAATGACAGGGAATGTAAGTGCTGAAAGTAAATAGCAGAATCTTATGGGAATTTGGGGAGATGAACATCAAAGTAAATAGCAGAAATTAAAGAGAATGGGTAAGATCAGAAATGGGAAGTTTATTGGGCTTAGGAGATGTTGCATTCTCCGGATCAAGTTCATTTTCATTTCTTCCTCAATCAATGCATTCATTGATCTCCTTGGCAATCTTAAGTGATTGGATCCCAATTCCTTGGTAATCCAATCTGTCTAAGCTTGAACAATTGCCCAATTACTTGATTTAATTGCTCATGGGAAGAGATGAAGTATGGTCACTGATTATACCACATGCATTTCCAAATCAAAGTGTTGGTAGGATTATATGTCACTATATCCATCCAAACCTCAATCCAGTCCATCATGAGAAAGCGTTTCTAGCATGATCTCCTCATTCCTCTTCCAAGGTTCTGTGGAGATCCAATTATGAATAGCGATTTTTCCAAGACAACTACCCAATTAGATGAAGATCGAAAGCTTTCTAGTAAAATCAAGGGAAAAGAAAAAGAAGAAGAATGAAAACTACAATTGATCCATCAAATTACAACAGAGCTCCCTAACCCAATGAAAAGGGGTTTAGTTGTTCATAGCTCTGAAAATGGAAAGCAAAAATGAAGAGTGCATTGTAAAATAAACTAAATTGCAGAGAAAGTAAATATACAGAGTTTTTACAATTTTTGGATCCTCCATATCCCCATTCCCCTTTCTAGTTCAAAACTGCTCTTATATATACTACTCCTCTGATCCTCTATTAGCTCTGCAAGTCTTGGATCTGGGCCTTTGATCTTTACTTGAAGCAGTTACAGTCTTCAGTGGGCTTAGCTTTGTTTGCAGAAAGAAGTTAAGTCAGGCATGGTTCGCGTTTAGTCAAGGCATTAGTGGTGTTAACGTTAAGTATAAATCCTGGTTCGAAGACGTTAGTGACACTAACTTTGTCACTAACGTCCCAACCCATTTGAGCCACATTAACTCAAACGTTAGTGGCACTAATGTGACCACTAACGTAGCCTTTCATAACCTTCGATAGCGTTATAGGTGCTAACTTTGCCAATAACGCTACAATCTTGTTAAGGTTTCAGAGATGTTTATCTTCCGGATTAACTTTTCTTATTAACTATTTTAATCATGTAATATTCAATTCATGGCAAACTATATATGACTAAACCCTAATATCTTAGTAATTTAGCCTCATTTAACCTAGTTAACTGCCAATTCCTTGGTCACTTAACTTCAATTAAAGGGTTAAGTTCAATTCTAGTTTATGTGCCACAGAAACCCTAATTACCCAAATATAAGAGAATTATATGTCATATATCCCGTTAAGTCTAGATAATTAGTGATTTAGGAGAAATTTTTTTCAAGCTGCTGTTCAAGTAAATTACTTTTCCAAGGTTCACAAGAACCCGATCTACCCAAATCCTTAAGATGAAGAACGAAAACAAATTCTTGAATTTGAAATCAAAACATTAATTAAAATAGAAGAGTAATAATATTATCCATAGAATAAATAGAGCTCCTAACCATAATAGTGGAGGTTTAGTTGCTCATGGCTCAGAGAGAAAACTAGGATTCAGAAAAATTGTAAAGTGCGGAATGAGGTGCGTAAAAGAGAAGAGAGCCCAAAGAGCTGAATCTTTTCCCTTTTATATCTAATCCTAATAAATGTAAAATATATTTTCTAAAACTAAATAATATATTTTCTTATTTGTAACTAAAATAATGTTTTAATCAAAATAAAAATACAATCTTCGATTCCTCCTATCAGGCGTAGGGACCATTGAAATCTTGAGGATTGGTGCCTAACTTGGGCTGAGCCAAGTTAGCGCCACTGTGGCCAAGTGGACTTGTGAATTTTTCTTTCATATGGCTCCTAACTTGGGAAATTCCAGGTTAAGTGCCACCTTGGCTGCACGAATATGAAGGATTTTGTGATCATGGTTCCTAACATGGGAAATTCCAAGTTAAGCGCCACCTTGGCCGTACTTCCACGGAAATAAGTGTATACTATTATATATCGTTAAAAAGCTCCGAAAATTGGCTTTTCAATACGACTGAAACCGCATCAATTGAACCTCTATGGCTCAAGTTATTCTTGTTGGAGTGCAAGGAGGTCAGGGTTGACAGCATCATTCACTTTCTTCCTTTTCTTTTACACAAACCTTGTCAAATCCATCCGAATGCTACCTGAAATAAACCAAATTGCACACGACTCAAAATAGCATTTATAATGGCTCAAAGGTACTTAAATCTTCATTAAACATACAAATTCAAATGCAAATTCACTAGGAAAAGATAGAAAAGATGGTCACGCATTAGTAACCTCTTATGAAAAATTTAAATGAAATGTTTTAATATGAAAGAAAGACTAAATTATGCTCTTATTCCCTCTTTTTTTTCTGATGTCTATTCCCACTAGAGTCCCCTTCCCTTTTTGTTTTTTGCTTTCTCCCCTATTTATTGAATAAGAAAAGAAAAAAATACATTATTGCACACCAGTACTCTCCAAGTCGTTTGCATCTAGTGGGTGAAAAATTTGTTAATGTTCTCTCTATTCTTTTTTTCTGGCCAATTTAGTTTGTCTGGCCTTTTTGCTGTTCATTGAATCTCCATCATAATAATGTTAATAGGTTTGATTTGCATATTGTTGAGTGGGATATGTCGAAAACCACATTTAGGTTTCAATCATTTTTGTTGAAGTCTAGCAGTGAGTCCTGAGCCTTTGCTTTTTGGTCTTGAAGGTCGTGTTTGGTATGAGATACTAAGACTGAGACTGGGGGATTGAGATTGAGTATTGTGTTTGGTGGCCAGAGATTAAAACTAAATTTTAATTTTGGAACATAAAATTTCAGTCCCTTCAGTACTTTCAAAAAATACAGACACAGAGACTAAAACATTAATATCATTTATTTCCAAAATTACCTTGATCTAATTTTTCAAATCCCAAATCTAATCCCACATTCCCTCTTCTGCCCACACCTTGACTCCTTCTCCTCCAACTTTATCTCCATCTCCATTGCCACCACCAACTTGGCCTCCACCTCCGACTGCATCTCTCTCTCTCAGTGACAACCTCTACATTTAGTGATTTAAGTGGCTTGAACTGCTTCAACTAAGTGACTCTTCACACACAATATCGATTTCAATGGCCAGAATCGCTGGTGGTTCTTGTTCGTGTTGCATCCCTCGAACAGGCACGAAAACTAGCTGCGCACAATGGAAGAGGATGAATTCTTTGACTTTGCGAGTGCATTCAGTGTTTTGAATTGGTTTCTGTGAATGGACATATGCATACGGAGGTAGAGGTGCTCTGTGAGAGTCTCTACAATATTGAGCTCCACGATCTCGCCGAGGACGACTCTGCCTCCTCCGACCGTATCCTTCTCCTGCCCAACCTCGTCTTTATAAGTAGTAGTCAGAGTTTGCTACGAGTTCGAAGTTAGATCAAAGTTATTAGACTCAAAAAATGTGCTTTGTCTGTGAGAGAGATTATGAGAGTCGAAAGTGAAAAGGGATGGATGGATAGGGATCTGGTGAGAGGAGAGAGAGGGTGGGAGAGAATTAATGAGTGAGTGAGAGTACAGAGTTCAGAGAAGGGAAGGGGAGAGTAATAAGGAGGTAGAAGGAAAAAAAAGGGGTATTTAAGTAACTTTTTTGTTTCACTCTCTATATTTATATTAAATCAAACAAGATACAAAAACATAACTCAGTCATATACAATTTACACTAAAACATAATATAAAGACTTAATTTAGTCTCTGACTTTTAGTTCTATCTCTCAATCTCTGTCTTTTAGTCTTTGTCTCTCAAATTGTATTTCTTCCAAATGCAACTAAAGAGTACTGGGCTATTGATTAGCAAAATTCTTTTTCTTTCTTTTTTTTGTACTAATAAAATTGAAAGATTTTTTTCTTTGCACAAAGCATAATAAACACAAAATTATTAACTTGTATTAACATCGATGATCGATCTCAAATGCCTCCTTACCCGTATATTGAGGATCTTGAGTAAACTATTTTTTCTCTTATAAACTATTATAAATACATGAAAATTACAACTTTTTTAAGTTTTTAATAATTTTTTCATCAAATACTTTAATTAGTATTCTTACACTTATTGACAAGACCTATTTCTATAACTCAAAAAGTTATCCAATAATTTTAAAGGTTTAATAAACGAATACTCAAAACATTTATTCAGATTAATTTTGTTAGAAAATTTTAAATTTTTAATTAATTACACAATAAATATTTTAAAAAGTTTAAATGTTTAAACAATTAAACTTATTAGGGTTTACAAGTTTTCACAAATTTTTGGCTTGCAAAAACCTTAATTTTAATTGAGTATAATATATATATCTGGTGACGTATTTTTTTTTTATTATTTGTTATCTTTTGATCACTGTGCCATACTTATAAACAATATTAGAGAAATGGCCCACTACAGCGATTTTCAGCAACCGCTGGTATAACCGCCGCTAAATCAATATTTCGCGACAATCGTTCAAAAAACTGTCGCCAAATGCGAGTGACACGATTTTCAGCATATTTACCGGCGGTTCTAAAACCGCCGCTATTTACTTTGATGTTTTACTACCCTAAGCTATATTTCGAATATCAATCCTTGGTAATTCGAATCAAATAACTTCAATTTACTAATAACCTTGCTAATTCGACTGAAACTGATTCTATTTAGTACCATAATGTATACTTTGAATTAAATCAATTCGATTTACATAGATATATACATGAGAACATCTACGTTAACATTTTTATTTTAGGACTTGAGTAATATTAGTGACTTTTTGGTTTATTTAGGTATTTTATCCTATATTTTAATTTATAAAATTAATAAAATATAACTTGAGTTTGAAACTTGCAACAAAATAATCAATAGGCTGAATTTAAAAAAAAATAAAAATAAATGAAAAAGGAGAATATTAAACTCATGGTATCGAATTTGAAATAAGAAAGTTTTATCAAATGAGCTACTTGTCATCTATAAAGATATACTACAAATAATTTTATAAAATATCATGCCCCTCAAAAGATCCGCCCCTTAGCAATAACCGTATTAATAATATAGCGTATTTGTGGAAGAATGGAAAGGAAAACGGTGTGGCGACTAAATATAATTTTTATCATAATCGAAGTCAATCTGCTATAAAAAAATTAAGGGTAAAATATATTTTTTGTTCTTGAAGTTTGATAAAAGTTTTAAAAATATTCCTAAATTTTATTTTGTTTCAATTTTGTTCCAAAAATTTTTTATTTGTATCAAATATACCCCTGACGGCTAATTTTTTAAAAAATTTAAAATCAATTCAACAAAAAATTTTATAAGAACAACCCTCAATACATGCAAATCAAACATAATTTTCATACATTATTGTTAGATTGGTCTTAAATTTGTTTGAAAATTTAGCCGTCGAGGATATATTTGATGCAAATCTAAAACTTTTGGAACAAAATTAAAACAAAATAAAACTTAGGGATATTTTTAAAACTTTTACTAAACTTTAGAGACAAAAAATATACTTTATCCAAAAAATAATCATACTCGTGAGTCCTCAATTCCCATCCCATTCGCAACTGCATCAAAGAGTGAAGGACTTTTAACTGATTAAATTCTTATAATATCGTGAGATCCATTATTTTTACTATTTTAACTCTTTAAATTTAAAATTTATTATACTAATCTTTAAAATTTAGTTTTAAAAATTATGGTAGTCTTTGGACTTTTTTGGTATTGAATCAACACATAAAATACTAAGTTAATTCTGATTTGTCATGTTAAAAATAGAATTAAGTGACATTATTTTGTGTTGGTGCTTAAACAAAGCAAAATCAAAGTCCTTTTGGAGAATAAAAAAAGATAAATGATTAGCACAACACATAGACTATTATTCATCTTTTTGTTTTTGTCTTATTTAAACGCCAAAATGAAACGACACTTTTTAGCTCTGGTAAGTTAAATCCAGCTTAGCACTTTGTTCCCGACTCATTGCGAAAAAGAATTCAAAGACTAATATGATACACACAGATGGATCTCGATGATCAATATAATAAATTTTAAAGTTAAAAAACTAAAATAATAAAAATTATGAATTGAAAGGACTACTTTTAAAATTTAATCTCAATATCTCATTTTAAAAAGAAATCAACATGGTGCGGACAAAGTTAGGCCCTCATCATCATGTCCCTTTTTCTTAAAAACTAAAATAAAAAAGTATATTTTTTATCATTAAAATGTTAAAAATTTTAAAAAATATCCCCTAAATTTGACTTTGTTTCAATTTTATTTTAAAAGTTTTCGATTTATATCAAATATACAATCCAACAATAATGCATGACAACTATATCTAACTTATTTGTATTGAAGGTTGTTCTTGTAATATTTTTGCTAAATTTGTTCTAAGTTTTTGAAAAATTAGCCATCATGGATATATTTGATACAAATTAAAAATTTTTGGGATCAAATTGAAACAAAGTAAAACTTAAAAATATTTTTAAAACTTTTTACAAACTTCAAGGACAAAAAATATATTTTATACTAAAATAAAATAGTCCAATTTCATTATCTATGCATTATACAATTTTATTTCCTAAAAAAAATCCAAACTTCATTATCTATGTATGTAGTGGAGAAATGAAAATAAAGTATGACCCATAGCCACTACTAACAGTGAGTGAAGATGAAGCAGATCTAATTTGAAAGCCCAGATCTTAAACTAAAGGTTGTTGAACCGTTTGCGAAGGGCAATGGGCAGAGTGGAGAAGCACCACAGAGGGTAAGAGGAAGCGCTACCCCCCGGAGGAGGAGAAAGTTGAGTCAGTGCCAGTTGTGCCGATGGTTAATGAAAGTTTCATTATTGATGGAGAGCTTCCAGACAAAGAGAGAAGACACTGAGGACAGATTGGGGGAAGTGAACTTTGTTTGAAAGGGTATTTCTGGAATATAAAAACTTATAAGATTACCACCTCAATGTTAAGTAATGCACATTACCTGCAAAATTTAAATTACCATTAATATATATTAAGTTATTAACTAAACAAGGCAGTCTTTAAAAAGAGTCAGGTAATTTAAATCAAAATTACTAGTAATCCAGATGGATTTATCATTTGTTACTGCAAAGTGCCTCCGGTTAGAATTGCAAATCCTCAGACCGCAGAAAATTTTAAGGAATGCAAAAGCAAAATCAAGCACAGACAGAAAAGGTAATCATTTTTTTCCACGTGGGAAAGAAATTTTCCATATTTCTGTGTAAGGGACAAAAAAATACTAGCATTCCATAAAACATTCTTAATCTGCTAACATCTTCCAATACATTTTTCTTAGTTACATTAATCACTGCTTACTTCTTCCACTTGATGATTTATCCAACTGAGAAATGAAAAGGAGAACAAAAAAAAATAAGGGGAGAAAGAGAAACCAATAAATAATGGCACCAAAATGGCAAGGAGCAGATTCATAATCCTTCATCTACCCAATTCACAGTCCCAGTTAAACCAGTCAAGTTTGGCTAAACTGTGACCATATCCAGTGGTCCGTTCTGGGCAGCTGCCTCTGCCAATTTTTTCCAGTTCAATTCTCGCTGCTGCTCCACTTCATGGGCTTTAGCCTCTCTCTCTGCATGCTGCCTCTGGCACTCCTCAACCAATTCAGCGTCCATTTCAACAAACATCTTCCGAACATTCACCGTCAACCCATGAACTGCCTGGTTCCAATGACTCTTAATATTTTTCTCCAATGCTTCATATATTATGGGTAGCACTACAGTCCTGTTTTGAGCAATTAAGCTGACAATATGCTCATTATTCCAGAGGAAGAGGGCTCGTTCTGCAACCTGCAATGCAAGTGTGCCTAAGAGAAGAGATCTGTGCGATATTTAAATCTATTTTACCAACAGATCATACAATTTAATACATGATTCGGGAAAAAGGAAAGCAAGAGAAAATGCTCCAATCAAATCACTATACTGATTGTGACTCAAGAAATATAATATGCAAAGATAATCACATAATCAGTTCAGGATTTTTACGTTAAACACAAGAAACCAATGAAAAACGATCCATCTTGCAGTGACTATGACAATCTTGTTAAAGTATAAAACCGTTCATATATTACCTCCCTCCCTCTGGCCTTTCCCACCATGTTTAAAAAGTACAAGCATCACTTACCAGTTACCACCTAACAAGAAGACCTTTTTTTTGTCCAATAAGGTAAAAAGCACAGGAGCAACTAAACATCTCCTGCTTTCTGGTAACATTGATTATGTCCTCTCATATTACAGGATTATGCATTTAAAAGCATGTTCAATTTATTTATTATATTCATTAGTTGATATGATTGCACGCAAATTACAAAACATGAACATATTTTGTTCGGATTCCTTTTAAGAAAATAAAGGAAAGAACGAAAATTAAAAGAGATCAAGAAAACAAACCAAAGACACTCTCAAGAAGTGGTGTGCGCCAAACAAAAAAAAAAATATCTTGGTACTAGATGAAAGGTTTGGTGGTTACAATGGAGTATATGCTAAATTTATTAAATCAGGACATGCATTGCGCGACCTAATAAATCGACAGCGCAAGGACTGTAACACTCGAAACAATAACCAGCAGAAATTCAACTCCAACAAATCGCCTTTGCTTTTTTGATTTCTAAAGTATCATCTCATGGACCTCAACAACACAATAATAACAGTAAGAACAATGACAATAACAGTATAATAAAAAAGCGAAGCAAAGCTGTAACCCAGATTTCAAAAACAGTGCATAAGTCAAACCAGAAACTACACTATAACAATTACTGAACTGATAATTTATATTATAGTCAAAAGCATCACCCATTAAACATTAGGCTACAGTTGGTAAGTGTTTCAGGATAGAAAATGAAAAGATACTTAGACAATGGAGACCAGACTAGACAAAAAAGTTGTGTCTCTGTCCGCGTCCTTATAGGAAATCGGGTAAATTTTGTCCTAAGATGTAGCCATTTTTCTTGTATTGTTATCTATCTGCTCCAAACAAATTTGTGTTCAAAATCTCATCGTACTTGGTCTTAAGATAATCATCAAATAGAGCCTTAAATCAATACACACTTACATATTCATAAAGTTTAATCCTAGCAAGAAGTCATAAGTTAAATTCCAATTCTGTTTAAGATAGCCAGTTTAAGGTTCTGTTGTAAACCAAGAACAAAATTAATATAAATCCACGGACATGCAAAAACATGTTCCTCTGAACCTTTTTTTTTATTAGGAAAAAAAAGAACTATATTGGGATGAAAATAGAAAGTTAAAAGAAGATTGTAAGAAAATGGATCCTCTATAATCTTTTAAAAAACAAAACTAGCCGTAGAACAAACCATGAATGAAGCATAATTTTTCAATCTCTCAACATATCTAAGAGGGAAATTCTTCTAAAAAGACTATGTTCGTTACACCAAACACCCAATCCTATCCTTACATAACTTGCTTGTTTGAAAATCAATTATTGCATGTGCATGCATGAATTACTAGTTTTACATTTGTTGTTTAGGGTTGAAACCAAATAAGTCAGAGAAAACAAAGGGTATCTTGCCATATTGACAGATATTGTCCAATATAATTTTTATTGCCTTTCCATATCAAACAACTAATCATTTACACAATTAAAATTCAAGAACTATTCATAACAGGAAAGAAATGGAATTTATATAATCACAACATAGCTTAAGACTAATGGGATAGGACTTCAATTAAACTGTACTGATTCTGCATCTGAAACTTACACTAACCTTCTAATTACACCATACTTGTCTCCTGACCTATCTTCACATAGAAAGTAGCAGTTCAACAAAAAGCACTCCCTATTCCCTATTTACTATAATGTTAAAGAAAGGAAAAATGGGAAAAGCAAAAAAAAATAAAAAAAGCTTGAATTGTATCAATCTCAGTCAATAACATGACAAAAACAGTTCCACTTACCTGAAAGTGAGAACTATTGAGGCAGCGGGAAATCTGTCTAAAGAGGGGAACCATGCAGCGTTGGAACTCCGCAGCCTGTGTGGCCTCCAACACCTCCTCCAATTCCCCAAGGAAGAGAACCTCCTTCTGGCAATTCGTGACAGGCCAATACTTCAACAGGCCCCTAATAACCGTATCCGCGAGCTTGAAATCCTTCTCGACAAACTGCAAGATACAGTACGACAACTGCTGATGGTACATGCCAACAGACTTAGGCTTATGTAGGGGCAAAAGCGCCCTAACAAGGAACAACTTGTGTTCCTCCTTCATGGGCAGCGCAAACCCATTAATGATGCTGCCAAGAATCTCCAGAAGCTCCCCAATACCACTATGTCTCTCAGTCTCATATATAAAACGATAAAAAATGTTGTTAATCGCCTTCCTAATGAAGGGCCTGTGAACCATGAATTTCCCATATATACGATGCAATATTGTTTTCAAATACTCACGCTCTCTAGGGTCCTCGGAACCAAACAAATCAAGCAACTTAAGCACGAATGAATGATCAATGTACCGTTTCGCAACCTTGGTATCAGTATCAGAAGAAACCACGTACCGAAGGAGAAGTTCGTAGACGAGCTGCAAGTGCGGCCAGGCCGCGTCCATAGAGGGCTCCTCCTCCTCTGGGTCATTGTTCTCTGCCCCGGTGTTCTCGTGCGACGCCGGTGGAAGGCACCGGAAAATGTTAACCGATATCATCTTTATCATCTCCTCCTGGCAATTCTCCGTGATCTTTCCAGAACCCGATTGGATAAAATCTACGAGCTCCATCAGCGTTTGCCGCTTGATCTCCTTCTCCCGAACGTTCTTCAACGTGTCGGAGAAGTCCAACAAGAAGCAGCAATTCTGGAGCTTCCGGAGGAACAAGGTCTGCCGCTCCGAGACCGGCACATCGCGGAACGGGGGCAACGGTTCAATAGTGCCGGAAGGCGGAGGCATCGTCGGAGCCGCGGCAGCGCCGGCCGGAGGGGCAGCTCCGCCGCGAGAAGCATGGTTGACGACGACGCCGGCGGCGTTAGGCAATGGATTGCCGTCGGGAGCACCGAAGTCATCTGATTTGGAGGGCTTTTTCGGCCCTCTCTTCATGATTCTATTGAACATTTTGTGATGAAAAAATTGAAACCCTAACCCTAAGGTGTTTTTCTGAGAAGCGAATTCAGGAGGAGGTGGTGGTGGTGGTAGCGATGGTGATTGGATTGAGAGAGAGTGAAGTGAGTGGAGGCATGGAAACAGGGTTGTAGGATCTTCCTAATCCATGAACAATTCTTATTGTGCTCCCAATATTTTCGCATCACAACCCAAACGGCGACGGATCTGACAAAACGGTGGGAAATGCAAGTGATGGAAAGTGGTCGAGTAGGGGCGGGAATAAGAGTGGTGAAAGGATCACCGGAATACCGGCGATTGATCGGTCGGAGATGTGTTCCGGCGACGAATCACAGAAGGAGCGTGTAAGAGAGAGAAAAAGAGTGTGCCTATGTGTGTGTATATGCGCGCGTGCGTGTGACCAAGGTTTGGACTTTGGAGAATAATTAAGGAAAGATAAGAGAGATTCCAAAGGACGTGATTAAAGTGATTTGATTATAGACATTAGACAGATTAATTAGATTATAACAAATGATCAGGCATGGTTTTGAAAATTGGCCGGTCGGACCGGTTTGACTATGAACCGGCAATTTTAATGATTCGGTTTTTTATATAAAATCGACAATTCAAAAACTGAGTACAAATTGTTAACCAATCAAGAACTAGACGGTTAGAATAGATCTAGATCCGGCTGATTCACACTCATTAAAAAAAAAAGAAGAAAGGCATGCGTGAAGCTCTAGAGCCCATCTCTTTCTTTCTCCTCACAGAAATCAGAGCAAGCTTAAGCTTCTCTCTTCTAAAGAAAAATGGAAACCCTAGCCTCTACCACCACCGCAAGCCGCAAGGCCTCTACCACCACCGGAAGCCGCAAGGAGTGAGCCACTGCCACCGTCCGTCGCAGTCAGTGGCTTCTCTCCGTTTGTCTGTTCGTCGGTGTTCTCCAAAGAAAAACCCATGTTCGTTCTCACAGTTTCACCAGTTGCAGGTGCGCAACTTCTTCCTCAACTCCTCCTCGTGACCTTGTGAGATATTCACTCTTAGACCCAGAAAGCTCTAAGCCTCCATCTCTTCTCTTTTCATCAAGATGCGTTGCCTCTGTTCCACTTCTATCGCGCTGCCTCTGTTCTACCAGGCTCTCCAACCGTCGTTTGTTCCAGTTTCGTCGCCTATGTCTTCTAGTTCGAGTTCCTCATTTGTGCTCCATCTCTCCCTCATTTGTGTTTGAGTTCCAGCCCTAGTGGAAGGTGATTTTTGCGGTTTTTTCTTTAATCATCACTATTTTAGATTTCTTTGTTCTTGGAATTTGGTTTTATTTCTGGTTAGGATTGGTGATTTGAATCTTTTACTTAAAAATTATTTTTTGATGCTTTGATTTTCAAGTTGCTGGCTGCTTCAATTTGAGGGAATTGTGAATTTTGGTTTATGTTGTGATTGAAGGTTCTTCGGTTTGGGTATTCTTCACTTTCCTGAAAGCTTAGCTTTTAATTCTTTGAGCATACACGATATCAAAGTATTGTTTTCAACAATGGTGATTTTTAGATTTGCTTTTTGGTTACTTTATTTTAAATGTTTCTATTGGTGTTGTTGTGTTGTTGCTATGATTTAACTATTCTTTTGATTCTCTCTTTTTTTTTTTAAATGCTCAGTTAGTGCTTGGTTGATTGACGTTGCTCACTGATTGTATTTGATGATAAATTTTAAATTGATAACTCTATTATTTCTTTACTGCCTGTTTTGTAGTTAAATTTTATTGAAGTTTCTTGAATTTGCACTGCCTATTTTACTGATTCACGATTCCTTCATTGCTTTTTTGTTGTTAATTATTGTAATAAGCTTTGTTAAAATTTGATTGAAAACTGTTAATCTTTCTTCATTTTTTACTATTCTAACTTGTGTTCTTATTAAAAAATTTATAATTGGTGATCTTTTAATTTATTATATGCTTCATGTTTTCATTGTTCTATTCTTATGAAGAAAAAAAATTGCAAATAATGATTGTATGATTCATGTTTTGATTGTTCTGTTATATAAAAAAAATTCTGTTTTCTTCCGTGTTGGATTCTTTTTGTTTCAGGCTCTATTTTGTGTTTGTTGTGCAACACAACACTATTTTTTTTGTTTTACTTTTTGACTTAGCTATATTAAAGTAATATTCTTTGTCTTTAACTTGTGCCCTATAATTTAATCTAGCTATTTTTAATGGAAGTAAAATTAAGTTAATTGTCAACAAATTTGCAGCAAGTTTTGGCATATTTTTAAGATTAATTATATTTAGTTGGTAATATTTTATGTTAGGTAAATTTGAGAGATATTTTAGGATTTTATTTATAATTAATTTATTATTTTATTATAGAATAATTTTTTCGGTTGAACCAAATTGATCGGTTGGATCAATAAACCAGTAACTAGAGCGATTTGATGACCGATCTAATTTTCAGAACCTTGGATATAGGGATGGAAACGGTCCCTGATGCATGTGCATCATGTTGTGTTTTCTATACTTTTTCATACAAGAAATTAATACTTAATGCCTAATTATGGAGATGTTTTGGTGCTTAAGTCGTATATTCTTTGATTGCTTGATTTGACGGATTTTGTAGGAAATGAATGAAAAAGAAGTAAAAAGCACAAAACGACCTCAAAAAAAGAAAAGATAAAATTTTCTGGCATGCTTTGAAGCTTCGGATAACGCTTTGAGCCTTAGGCCACACTTTTAAAAGATTGGCCCTTTAAGAAAGTATGGCATATGAAGCGTGCCAAAGAATGAATAAAGGAAGACATGCATGAGGCGTTATGAAGCAAGTATTGGAGCCCAGGATCGAACCCTTGCATTTGCACAAGAGAAGTTCATGAAGATTTTGCAAACTTTACCTCTTTATACTCCAACATGAATAACTTGTACTACAAAGCTCCAAATGAGATTATTTTAGTGTCATTGGAAAGTAGATTTCAAGAACTTTTCAACCATATATAACACTTTATATTGAACACTGGATATGAGGTTGAAATCTACCCCGAAAAACACAAGGTGAGCATAGCACCAACATAGAAGGAGCTAGCAGATCTTTCCAATGATATATGATAGTCTATGGTGCTATTCCCTTTGGGCTATGAACAAAGAGCAACAAAGTGATGGTTATATCCTCAAGTGCCCATAGTGGCGCCTAAAACACCCAGAAAGCTCATTTTGTACGTTTCAAGCGCCCACACCAGCGCCCAAAATGCCAAGCAAGCCTAGGATCCTCACAAGAGGCGTTTCAAACGACCAAAACCAACCCCCAAACGCCCTCCCTCATCACACCTTCAGGGAAAGAAAAAAAAGAATGAAGTGATGGAATGTTCAAACGCCTTCGAAGACCCTTGTCCTTGTGCCAATGCCCAGCCTTTCTAGCACCGTTATTGGCGCCTAAAATGCCTAGGAACCTCACAAGAGGTGTTTCAAATGCCCAAACCACGCCCCAAATGCCAAGACCTTCCAGGGACATGAATTTTGTGCTAGAAGACGCGTTTTAAATGCCCACTTTCATGTTTCAAACGCCCAACTTCAAGTGACCTCAGCAAGTCCACGATTATCAACCAATCAAGGCCACAAGAATCATCTAAAAGTAGTTAGAAAATTTTCATTTAATTATAAATTTGAATTTCATTTAATTTTGTAATTGAAGATAGCTTATAAATAGGGCTTTAGTTTTATCATTAGAGGACACACTACTCGGAGAGGGGTCTTCGAACTCTTCTCTGCTCACTCATTTACTTCTCCTCTTCCATTTTCTTTCATACCCATTTTGTAATTTATTTAGTTATGAGTCTCTAATTTCCAACATGGGGGAGAGGAGTTGTGTTTCATTTCAATGAATTTATTTTATTACTTTTCTTCTTAATTCAAGCATTGTTCATCTAAGAGAGAGTCTTTATGCTTCAAAAATCTAATTCTATCGAGAGAGGGATTAGATATATTCGAATTCCATGATGAGCTTGAGAAAAGATTTATGGTAATTCAGTTTGATGTTCTAGTCTCATAATTCTCTTGATTGATAATCCAGAGCTTGATATATAAGATGTAATCACTTTGAATCAAGATTTTGAGGGTTGTGTGATTTGGGATCTGTAATTGTTCTTCACCTCTTCTCATGAACAATAGATCAAGATATTGACAATTGATAATGTTAAGAGAAATTGAATTACGAAGAGATTGAAATTCAATTACTTATGATCTGCCATAGATCTACTCTACATGATTGAGAGGAAAGTGAGAACTATTGATTCAAGAGAAATTAACATCTTGAATCCCTAATTTCTCTTATTCTTAGTTTTAACGATTTACTTTCCTGGACTTTACTTTCTTACACTTTTCTTTCTTGCACGTTACTTTTGCGTATTTTACTTTTCTTGCTCTTTAATTTTCCAACACTTTATATTCTTGTCATTTACTTTCTTGTTCTTTATAACTTCTATTTAATTTTATGTCATTTACATTTCTTGTTTGCTTATCACTCAAAATTGATCTGTCTAACTAGAATAATCAATCAACTATTACTTGTTTAATCCTTTAATCCTCGTGGGATCGACCTCACTCATAGTGAGTTATTACTTGATTACGACTTGGTGCACTTGCCGGTGGATATTGTTCATCAAATTCTGTATCAAGTTTTTGGCGCCATTGATGGGGATTAATTATGATTAACAAATTGCCGATTGATTAGTTACCTAGATTAAACATTTTTTCTCTTTTTGTTTTGTTCATTTAATTTCTTTTATTTCTTTATTTTCTATTGCTAGTTAACCGTTTGTGATATTGCCTCATAAGAAATTTCCTCAATTATGACAAAGGGGAGTTCAATTTCTTTTTCTCTTGGTGATTGTGTTGTTTGATATAGAGATTTTCAAAGAAGAATGGTGTATACATCGAATTACATGGGATACTTTCCACTACCACAAAATGATTCATTTTACTATGCTAATTGTTGCTGGGAATATCAATAAGAAATGATGGAGTTTGAGTAATCAAATGAAATTGGATACTTCCCAGAGCCACAATATGATTCATACTCTTATGAGTGGAGAAACTACCCAAATGGTGGCTGGAAAAGTTAAAATCAAAGAGATTTTAATGCCCCACATTCTGTCCATCAAGAACCATCATCACTTGATCGTGCATTGAATACATTCATGCAAGATTGTACAACCTCACCTCATGATTTTTCATATCAAAAGCCTTCATTACTTGACTTTACCTCACCACAAAATTCACTTCACTTATTTCATTACCCACAAAACTCATTCCACAACTTCTAAAACAACTTCAATGCACCTCCAGTGAACACACAAAATACTCACCTTAATGCTCCAAATAACTTTCATCAATTATAATCATACCCTACATAACCATCTCAAGAATCCCAAAGGCTTTCTACTCTTGAACTTGCATTAGAAAAATTCATAAAAAGTCAAGAGACAATCATGAGAAATTGAGAGGCATTCATAAGAAATCTTGAGGTACAATTAGGACAAATTGCAAAACAACTCTCTGAAAGATCCACCAATGCCTTTTCTAGTGACACAATCCCTAACCTAGAGGAGTTTACATTTCAATGAAACAGAGAGTTGCATGGAGGGTGATTTAATTGAACCACCAATTAAAAAAGTTCTTGATGAAGAGGACACTCCAACCATCACATAACAACCAATTCCTAAAATAAAAAAGTGAAGGGAATTAAGGAAAGTACAGAAAAGAGGATTGTGACTAAGGAACAAAAGACAACATCCATGAAAAAGAGAAAGTCAACTAAAAGCAATTCAATCCCTTCCCCAACAAGCAAAGTAAATCAAGCTAATAACAAAAGAAAGCTTGTTAAAAGGATGTCAAAATAGGGGACATCAATTTTCTCCTGTTCTCCCCTAAAGTCATTTCTTTTAACCAATTGGAAGAAGAGGAAGAAAAGAACCAACATGTCAAGCTAATGACATTAAAAGAGCACTTGTTGGGAGGCAACCCAACCGTTGGTAACAATTTCTTGCTTTACTTAGTTTTACTTTCAAATAATTTGGCATGATTGCATAGAATAAGTTTGGTGTCGCCACTTACCTTTCATTCAAAGTATCATGCACAACCCACTTATTAATGCAATCACATTGTCTCTGTTCCTTTGGCCTTCATTGTTATTTTTAATTTTGCTTGCTTAAACACATGCATTCCTCACATTTTTTCTTGAAGACATTCATGATTAATCATAAATTCCATCACCAATGTTTTATTTGTTGATTGAGGATAAGTAATCATTCTAAGTTTGGTGTGGGAGGAAAGGAATAGGAGAAAAATAACAACAATGATGATAAAAATCTACAAGGTGGTTAAGTTCCTTTTCGTCTCATTTGTTTTCTGTACATTCAATTGCATGATTGTCTTCTATTTCTTCTATATGCATGTGTGCTCTTCCTTCTATAAGCATAGTTTGATTTGAATTATAATATGTTGCTTTTACATTATAATTATCATCTTGAAATTTGTAAGTCAAAGAAATTAAAGTATCATGATTGGTAGTGCGAATTCCCACACTTCGTACAACTGAACTAGCAAGTGTACTGGGTCGTTGATAAACACCGATTTTGTGGTTTATCTTATACTTATTTTAGGGAATTTTATCATTTTTTCACATTTATTCAATAAAATAGCATGGTTTTGTAATTCTCCCTTGAATTGTGCTTAAGTGTAAAAAACATACTTTTTAGGCCCTTAAATTGGTCATTTTAACTCACTTTAACTCCATCCGATGCCTTGATATGTTTGCTGAGTGATTTCAGATTCATAGGGCAAGTATTGGATGGAAGAAATGAGAAAAAAAGCATACAAAGTAGAGAATACATAAAGAAATCAAGATTGGGAATGCATCGATGGGCGCACACGCGTACAAGGCGTGCGCGCGCAAAAGTGAGTTCGCCTAAGGACGCGCATGCGTACATGCCGTGTCCGCGCAGATGAAGAATTAGCCAATCGACGCGCACGCGCACATGGCGCGTACGCGCCGATACTCGCACGTGACTCACTTAAAGGCAAAACACTGGGGGTGATTTCTGAGCAGGTCAGGCCCAATTCCAACATGTTTCTGAGTGTATTTCATGCAGAATTGAAGCCCAAGTAAAGGTGGAACAATTGGTTGTAGCATTAATATTATATAGCTTAGTTTCTAGAGAGAGAAGCTCCATCTTCTCTCTAGAATTAAGTTAGATTACGTTTATTTCATCTTAAATCTAGTTCCAATTTCATGTTCTCATCTTGTTTTCTCTACAATTTCATGTTTCTATTCTTGATTCTTCTTAGTTTTCATGTTAATTCCCCTTTTTGCTATCTTTTGTGATGATGACTCTTGTTGGATTTGGACCTTTCCTTTAATGCAATTTAATGTTTGAGGTTCTTTTATTGTTGATTTGAGTTGTGATCTCATTTTCCTTGCAATTTATAGTTGTTAGATTTCACTAATTCTTGTCATTTATTATGCTTTCCTTTTGTACCCACCAAGTGTTTGATAAAATTCTTGGTTGGGCTTTAGAGTAGAATTTTATGCTCTTGGCTTGGGAAGGTAACTTAGGAACTCTTGAGTTGCTAATGTCCAAGTGATTGATGATTGGGAGCCATTAACCTTAGATCTCACTAATTGAATTGGTGGAGAACTAAGACTTATGGACTTGGATTGACATAGCTCATTTGACTCTCCTTTATTAGTTAGAGGATGACTTAATAGGGTTGATCCTTGCCAATTCTCATGTTGTGGTTAGTGATAAGGATAGAGATCCTTGACCACCAACCCTTGCCAAGGCCTTTTTGTTATTAGAATTTTCTTATCATTTACTTTTCATGTCTCTTATTCCAAAAACCCCAAAATACTCCTTCATAGCCAATAATTGACCACTTCATTGCGATCCTCGTGAGACGACTCGGAGTCCAAATACTTCGGATAATTCTTATTTGGGGTTTGCTACTTGTGACAAAACCAAATTTAATTTGATTCGAGGATTGACTATCAGTTTGGACTATACTAATAACAGAATTATTTTGTGGAATTCCGAACCGGTATAAATCCTTTGTATCAAATTAATGGCACCGTTGCCGGAGAGCGCAATGGTGCTATGTTATTGGCTATTGTATATATTGTGAATATCTTGATTTTGGTTTGTTTGTTAGTTTTTGCTAGTTGTAGGATTTTGTTCTCTTTGTTTCTTGTTAGCTTTTGTTTTTATTTTCTTTTTCACTATGAATTCTCATGACTTTGGCTATGAGTGTGATTCTAACTATGTTGTAGGAGATGGAAATTACAATGACAACATGCATCAAGGATTTGGAGATCAAAGGTGGGAGAAGTCCCAAGCTTATGGACAACCTTCTTGGCAATAACGTCCTCCAGCTTCTTATGGGTACAATTCAAATCTTGATGCATACCAATCTAATGTATGTGATGACCCTCATTGTGGTTGTCAACCGCAATCATCATATGCATATGAACCCCCTCCTCAATATAGCCCTTCACCATACTCACAAGCCTCATACCACCATTCACCTCCAGATGATCCCAACCCATATCTACCATACCAATCACCATATGAACCATCTCTAGAGCCACCACCACTCCAACACCCATACTCCCATGAACCACAAAGTCCATACACACCACCTCAAGAATTTCACCAATATGAACCACCTTCTAATTACAACAACCTTCCCTCAAACAATGAACCCTCTCTTCCACCATCGCCTCCCGATGAAGCCCCCATGCTAGAATTGTGAGATCTTGAATCTCATCTCTTGAAGCGACAAGAGGAGGATGAAAAGAAGTTTGCGGAGTTAAGAGCAAAAATGGCTATCATAGTAGAAGCCATTGGTAACATAGTCTCATCCCGCCTAAGCTTATGCGATCAAGGCACTCCCATTGTTGAATGTGGAGAAGCACCCAAGGAGCTTAGTGAGGGAATAGACTTGAAGCTCCAAGGTGAAGAAGAGAAGTTAAAGCAAGAAATGCAACAAAAGGAGGAGGTAGAGGTTATTGAACCAAAGGAAGTAGTGGTTGGCACCTTAAGATATGTTGAGTACATAGAGGAATCACAAGTTGAAGAACCTTCTTCCATGGAATTTGAAGTTGATGTTGAGGAGGAAAGTGCACAACCTCCAAGGCACAATGTGATTGAAGAATTGGAAGAAGTGACCCAAGAAATAGGTCCTCCTATTTATGATGATTCTGCATCAACATATGATCCTTTTGAGTTTGAAGAGTCCTTCCCTACTATGCTTGGAATTGATGATGATGTAGATTTTACTAAACCTCCTATCTATGATTTGAGTGATGGGGAAGAGATTAAAGGCATTGGTGAAGAAGAACTTGAACTTGAGGAAGCTTGGCAAGAGGAGGAACTTGAAAAACTTTGCCAAGTGGTGGAACCCTCTAGGAGAGGATGGATGGGAGTAGAGCGCGCCTTGTCAATATCATTGGGAACTCTTCCACCTAGGTTGTCATCCAATCCTTCATTTGAGTGGGTAAAACTTATAACTCTTAGCTTTATTATCTCACTTGAATTTGGTTTGCTTGAGACGGATGGACAACTTAGGGCACTTTGTGGAATTAAGCGTAACAGGAGGATGTTTAGTGATTGGCGTTGTAAGTCTAGGCTCATTATGGTTGAAGCTTCAAGGAGCAAGGGTTGGACTAGTGCTCAATTTGATGGGTCTAGGAGGTTAGTTTGATTTTTCCATGAGAATTCATCTCTCTTGCCACTCGGAAGAAATCACCATGATCAACTCAAGGATGGGTGTGAGAACAAAGTGTGGGATCCCGGATGGCACAAGGAATATCAACTTTGGGAGCCCATGGTTTGTGAAGAACTCCATCAAAACTTGGAGATAGTAACTTTGAATGATGAAGCACAATGGAAGTCCAAACATTGGTGGATATTCAAGGATGGAGTCAAGCACAAGCCAGCTTGATAAGAGCTCCCCATAAGTCCAACTTAAGGACAATAAACAAAAGTACTAAGTAGGAGACACCCCACCATGGTAACATCTTTTCTTTTTTGTTTTTGTAAATATTGCTAATAATTAGTTTAATTTTATGTTTTGTTTGGTTAGATATGTTCATTTGGGAGTTTAGTATGTTAAATAAGGTTTTATGATGTTTTGGTAGTTGTTTGGAGGTTTGGAATGCTTGGTTTGGTGCAAAAAACATAGAAAAATTTTGAAAAACAGAGCACCATCCACGCACATGCACACTCCACGCGTACGCGTGACCCAAGTAATTTCAACCATCCACGCACACGTGTCATGCACGCGTACGCGTGGATTGAGTTTTTCCACTTTCCATACATTCACCCAAGAGTTGTGCCTGAAGTGTGCCAACTTTGTGCCCCAGGGCACGCGTACGCATACCTTGCGCGTACGCATCATTGCCATTTCATCAATCCACGCTTACGCGCACATGACGCGCACGCGTGGATTGCCCTGTTTCACCCACCTTCTTTTCTTCTCTTCTTTCCATTTCTTTCCTTCTTCTCTTCTCTTTCCACCCATCAATCATCACCCAACACTACCAAACACTTCTTTTAATTAGTTAGTTAATTGTTTAATTAGTACATTTTCATTTTGTTTTCTATTTTTCTTTATAAGTGTTGGATTATTAATCTTGTTTACTATTTCTTGCTGGTGATTATTGATGAGATGTTATTTTAACATCATTGTTTTTAATTTTCATTGTTGGATGTCTTTGTTGAGGTTATATTTTATCACTTGATTTTGAGTTTTCATGTTTAAAATTTGTGAACACCAAGTGAATGTTACATTGTCTTTAAGCTTCTTAACTATTTTGAATTGCATGTTTTGGCCACCATGCATTCATCATCCATTGCTAGGCAATTGTATATTATCATTGCATTTTTTAGGAGATGCTTGTTTGTGGTTTACCCTTATGCACATCACTTGTTTCATGCATTGAGATTGTAGAATTGTGAAATTGGATCGAAAGCTTACCTAGTAACATATTTTTGAGCTTTCTTAGCTTTATGGACCATGTTTGCTATGTGATTGATTTTGACTTTTATATTCTTTTCCCTAAGTTTCATAGCATCCATGTATTTCACCTCTATGTCACTTAGGTGTTGCAACAACTTCAATAGGTGTCATTGATGGTGTAAGTTTCATATGCCATTATGTTTATTAAGTTCACTTACACATCAATCAATGTCCATGCATTATCCAATTTCACAATTGCTTGATTTTTGCTTGAGTGCTTTTATGCTTCTTCACTACTTGTTTGGTTGCCTTAACCTACAAGTCTTTTGAAGTACTTCAAGCACACTAGAATGAGTGAAGTGCATACTTCTTTTGCGTAATTGTGACATGGCTTTTAAATACTAGGGTGTGAGTTCTAAACCGCATGCAAGTTAGGACCCACATGCCTATTTTTCATCAATGTCACATTAACTCACTCACTCAATTCTAGTGAATTACCTCATTCCAACAATCCATGCTTCCTTGCTTGTGCATTTACTTGTCTTATTATCTCCTGTATTCTATTTTCAGGATAAGTCATCATAAGCAAAAATGGAAGTAGGAAAAGGACATGCAGCAACCGGTTGACCCACCAGCTGGAGGTGGCAACTAGGAAGGTCGCCATACCCCTTTGCTCATCTTTGAGTGCACCGAGGACGATGCAAATTTTTAAGTGTGGGGAGGTCATCCGACCACTCGGCGTTTTTGGGTAACAAATTTCTAATCCCAACACTTTTGCATTTCACTTTTAGGTCTCTTAGGATTTTTGGTTGCATTGCATATGTATATATTAAACTTAGTCAAAATAATGAAATTTTTCAAGAATTTTATCTATAGGGCACCCCAATTGATTGAAAAAAAATATTTTTTAGAACTTGCTTGAATTATATATTTTTTGGATCATGTTCTTGAGCTAAGAACACAAGCATGTGAGATTTGAGCCGCAATTGTGTGGTTACATCATACATAACCACTTATTTTCATTCTTGTGTGCATTATTCTCTTCCTATGATTGTAGTCTTTGATTTTTTTGATTTTTTATGTCCATTATTTTGTGTATACATGAATTTATATGATTGAGGCCATTGTTTAAATAGCTCACTTACCCAAATAGCCTACCTTTTATCTTCCATTGTTAGCCAATTTTGAGCCTATGCTTAACCCATTTGTTCATAATTGTAGCACATTACAAGCCTAAGTGAAAAACAATAAATGTCCCTTATTTGGATCTTTGATTAGTTTAGGCTAGTGAGAGTGTTTATCAATTGATTTTGGGAGAGTTGGGAACATTGGGTAGAGATAAAGGTGTGTTTGTGTTTTTGTTGAAAAATTTTGGGAATTAGGTATATACTCATGTATTAATCATGTGTAAACCATATGAATTGATGTTCTTTATATATTTTAGTTTGAAAAGAAGAAAAAAATGAGAAAAACAAAAAAAATATATATAGAAAAGAAAGAAAAAAGAAAAGCAATAAAAAGGGGACAAAAGGCCCAAAGTGAAGTTCAATAAGAGTCAATGCATATGTGTGGTGACCAAAAATAGAATGCATAAATGTGTGAAAAAGTGAAGAATGGGTAGTTAGGTTAGCTTTGAATTGTATAGGTTGTTATATTGGTTAGGTGGGAAGCTTAGTGATGATTAGATTTTTAACAGTTTAGAATTTTCACTAATGGAATCTCGTTGAAAGTATAGTTTCTAAACCAACAATAATCCTTTCATGCAAAAATTTGTTTGTCACTAAAACAAACCCATAAATTTATAAACCGAAGTATTGAACCTCGGGTCGTTCTCCCTAGGAATTACAATAAAGTGTCTTGTTATTGGTTATGAATTATTTTGGGGGTTTTGATAAGAGGCATATAAGATAAATGGCAAGAAAGTAAACTAATGGCTAAAAAGGTCTTGACAAGGGTTGGTGGTCAAGGATCTCTATCCTAATCACTAACCACAATATGAGAATTGGCAAGGATTAATCTCATTAAATCATCCTCTAACTAGGAGTAAAGGAAAGTCAAATGAGCTATATCAATCCTAGTCCATAAGTCCTAACTCATTAGTGAGAACTAGAGTCAATGGATCCCAATCATCAATTACTTGGACATTAGTAACTCAAGAGTTCCTAAGTTACCTTTCCAAGCCAAGAACATAAAACTCTACTCTAAAATCCAACCAAGCATTTCATCAAACACTTGGAAGGCACAAAAGGAAAACATAGTAAATCAACAACAAGAACAAAATCTAACAACAATTATTGCAAAGAATTAATAACAACAAATCAAAAGGAACACAATTATTATGATTTACCTTGAATTGAATTGAAAGAGAAAGGAAGGAACAAAAGTAGATCTACAACAAAACATAAGAACAACATAAAGGAAATTACAACAAAAGAATGGAAGAAAGATGAATGTAACTACAAGGAATTGAGAGATAGAAGTAGAAGAAAGCAAATATTAAAACCTAGATCTAAGAACTAAACCTAATCCTAATCCTAGAGAGAAGTGAGAGCTTCTCTCTCTAGAAACTAACTCTAACTACTAAACTAAGCTAAACTAAACTAATGGTAACTAACTTCTAAAGTATGAAAGTATCCCCATTCTCCCTTTAATCCTTGGCTTAAATAGCATCAGAAATGAGTTAGATTAGGCCCACAAGGCTTTAGAATTCGCTGGCCACGTATTGCTTTAAGTGGACCATATGGCAGCAACGACGCGTGCGTGTACAGTGCGTGTACGCATCACCATACGTGTAGCAACTATTGCCAATCTTATATCGTTTCGAAGCCCCGGATGTTAGCTTTTGAACCCAATTGAAACCGCATCATTTGGACCTCTGTAGCTCATGTTATGGCCGATTAAGTGCGAAGAGGTCGGCTTGACAGCTTTTGCAATTCCTACATTTCTTCATGAGTTCTCCATTTTTACATACTTTTCCTTCATTCCCTTAATCCAATCTTTGCCTCCTAAATCTGAAATCACTTAACAAACATATCAAGGCATCTAATGGAATCAAGGAGAATTAGATTTAGCTATTTTAAGTCCTAAAAAGCATGTTTTCACTCTTAAGCACAATTAAAGGAGAAGTTATAAAACCATGCTATTTCATTGAATAAATGTGGGTAAAAGGTGACAAAAGCTCTTAAAATCAATACAAGATAAACCGTCAAAACGGGGTTTATCAACCTCCCCACACTTAAACCAAGCATGTCCTCATGCTTAAACCAAGAATGAAGTAAGGGTATGGCATTTATTCAATGGAAACTACTAAATGCAATCTACTTATATGCAACTATATAAATGAATGCAATTGCTTGGTCAAAATAAATCAATTCCCAAGAAGCATATATGCACAAGGGCTAAGTACTAGCAAGTCTAATCCACAATTGAATTGAGTTATTAAATATTTTTACAAACTTGCATGAAAAGTGATACTTATAGATGGAAACATGTAATTGAACATCAAACCCTCACCAGATGTGTTTGCGCTCTATTCGCTCAAGTGTTTAGGGTTGATTCTCTCAATTCTCCCCTAATCATGCTTTCTAAGATTTGTTCTTCTTCTAACAATCAACATATATTTCATGCATGCATACATGTATCATGAGGTCTTTTCCTTAGGTTGTAATGGGGTTAGGGTCAAGGTAGGATGCATATTTGGTTAAGTGAGCTTGAGATTTGAATCTTTGATAAGCTTAGACTTCCCACCTAACCTATGACATCCTATACAATTAAGTTCTAACCCAACTACCCATTTTTCACTTTTTCACATATATTTCCTTTTCATTTCACAACACTTATGCATTGACCCTTATCGGACTTTACTTTGGGGCATTTTGTCCCCTTTTTATTTCTTTCTTTTTCTATTTTTTTCTTTTCCATATTATTTTTTTTCTTTTTCTCTTTTGTTTTTTCTCATTTTTTTCTATATACAAGAACCTCAATGCATAAGGTTTTACATTTGATCAATACATGAGTATGTACCCAATTCCCAATATTTTCAATAACAATACAAAACTATCCTTTTATTCACCCAATGTCCCAAGATTCCCACACTTGAATGGTACTCACACACACTAGCCTAAGCTAATCAAAGATCCAAATTAAGGACTTTTATTGTTTTCCGCTTTAAGGCTTGTAATGTGCTAAATTAAGAACAAAGTGGGTTAATCGTAGGCTCAAATTTGGCTAATAAAGGAAGATAGAAGGTAAGGCCATTTGGGTAAGTGAGCTAATGAAATGATGGCCTCAATCATATAAATGCATGAATACACAAAATAATGGACATAAAGAATCAAACAATTCAAAGATTACAATCATAGAAAGAGAATAATGCACACAAGAAGGAAAATAAATGGTTATAAGATGTAACCACACCATTAGGCTCAAATCTCACTTGCTTGTGTTCTTAGCTCAAAAATTCATGTTCCACAATATATATATGTGACTCAAGCTATGGTCATCTTGTAAATCTCAGTTAGGCGGATTCTAATGATTATGATGGTTTTCAAATATAAAATAAATAAAGCATAAAATAGATATAGAGATACTTATGTAAATTATTGGTGGGAATTTCAGATAAGTGTACGGAGATGCTTTGTCCCTTCTGAATCTCTGCTTTCCTACTGCCTTCCTCCAATCCTTCATACTCCTTTCCATGGCAAGCAATATGTAGGGCGTCACCGTTGTCAATAGCTACTTTCCATACTCTCAGTTAAAATGGTCCAAATGCTCTGTCACAGCACGGCTAATCATCTGTCGATTCTCGATCATGTCGGAATAGAATCCATTGATTCTTTTGCGTTTGTCACTGCACTCAACAATCGCGAGTTTGAAGCTCGTCATAGTCATTCAATCCCTGAATCCTACTTGGAATACCACAGACAAGGTTTAGACTTTCCGGATTCTCAAGAATGGCCACCAAAGGATTCTAGCTTATACCACAAAGATTCTGATTAAGGAATCCAAGAGATACATGCTCGGTCTAAGGTAAAACGGAAGTGGTTGTCAAGCACGCGTTCATAAGGATGGATGATGATGAGTGTCACGGATCATCACATCCACAAGGTTGAAGTGCAGCGAATATCTTAGAATAAGAATAAGCTTGAATCGAATAGAAGAACAATAGTAATTGCATTAATTCTCGAGGTACAGCAGAGCTCCACACCTTAATCTATGGTGTGTAGAAACTCTACCGTTGAAAATACATAAGTGATAATGGTCCAGGCATGGCCGAATGGCCAGCCTCCACAAATGGAATATGAATTCGAAAATAGGGAAAAGGACTTGGTCAAAGACTGACACTAGTACAATAGTAAAAAGTTCTATTTATACTAAACTAGCCACTAGGGTTTACAAAGATAAGTCTAAGTGTAGAAATCCACTTCCGGGGCCCACTTTGGTGTGTGTTTAGGCTGAGCTTGAGCTTTGCACGTGCAGAGGCTTTTCTTGGAGTTAAACACCAAGTTGTAACGTGTTTTCGGCATTTAACTCTGGGTTGTGAAGTGTTTCTGGCGTTTTACTCCAGAATGCAGCATGGAACTGGCGTTGAACGCCAGTTTGTGTCCTCTAAACTCGAACAAAGTATGGACTATTATATATTCCTGGAAAGCTCTGGATGTCTAATTTCCAACGCCGTTAAGAGCGCGCCGTTTAAATTTCCGTAGCTCAAGAAAATCCATTTCGAGTGCAGGGAGGTCAGAATCTAACAGCATCAGCAGTCCTTTTTCAGCCTGAATCATATTTTTGCTCAGGTCCCTCAATTTCAGCCAAAAAATACCTGAAATCACAAAAAAACACACAAACTCATAGTAAAGTCCAGAAATGTTAATTTTGCATAAAAATTAATGAAAACATCCCTAAAAATAGCTAGATCTTACTAAAAATCACCTAAATACAATGTCAAAAAGCGTATAAATTATCCGCACATCACAACACCAAACTTAAATTGTTGCTTGTCCCCAAGCAACTGAAAATCAAATAGGATAAAAAGAAGAGAATATACTATAAATCTCAAGACACGGGACTTGTAGCTTTTTGCTTCTGAACAGTTTTGGCATCTCACTTTTTCCCTTGAAGTTTAGAATGATTGGCTTCTCTAGCAACTTAGAATTTCGGATAGTGTTATTGATTCCCCTAGTTAAGCATGTTGATTCCTGAACACAGCTACTTTTATGAGTCTTGGCCGTGGCCCTAAGCACTTTGTTTTCCAATATTACCACCGGATACATAAATGCCACAGACACATGACTGGGTAAACCTTTTCAGATTATGACTCAGCTTTGCTAAAGTCCCCAGTTAGAGGTGTCCAGAGCTCTTAAGCACACTCTTTTGCTTTGGATCACGACTTTAACCACTCAGTCTCAAGCTTTTCACTTGGACCTGCATATCACAAGCGCATGGTTAGGGACAGCTTGTTTTAGGCACTTAGGCCTGGATTTATTTCCTTGGGCCCTCCTATCCATTGATGCTCAAAGCCTTGGATCCTTTTTTTACCCTTGCCTTTTGGTTTTAAGGGCTATTGGCTTTTTTTGCTTGCTTTTTCTTTTTCTTTCTATTTTTTTGCCACTTCTTTTTTTCAAGCTTTGTTCTTCACTGCTTTTTCTTGCTTCAAGAATCAATTTTATGTTTTTTCAGATCATCAATAACATTTCTCTTGTTCATCATTCTTTCAAAAGCCAACAATTTTAGCATTCATAAACAACAAGATCAAAAATATGCACTGTTCAAGCATTCATTCAGAGAACAAAAAGTATTGTCACCACATCAATATAATTAAACTAATTTCAAGGATGAATTTGAAACTCATGTACTTCTTGTTCTTTTGTATTAAAAACATTTTTCAATTAAGAGAGGTGAAGGATTCATGGAATTATTCATAGGCTTAAGACATAGTTACTAAATACTAATGATCATGTAGTAAAGACACAGACATAGACAAATATAAAGCTCAAAAACCAAAAAACAGAGAGATAAGAACAAGGAAGTTAAGGAATGAGTCCACCTTAGTGATGGTGGCGTCTTCTTCTTGAAGGACCAATGGCGTCCTTGAGCTCCTCTATGTCTCTTCCTTTCCTTTGTTGCTCCTCCCTCATAGCTCTTTGATCTTCTCTAATTTCATTGAGAATGATGGAGTGCTCTTGGTGTTCCACCCTTAATTGGTCCATGTTGTAACTCAAGTCTTCTAAAGAGGTGTTGAGTTGTTCCCAATAGTTGTTTAGAGGAAAATGCATCCCTTGAGGCATCTCAGAGATTTCTTGATGATGAGCTTCCTCAAGCGTCTCTTGAGATCCATGGGTAGGCTCTCTTGTTTGCTCCATCCTCTTCTTAGTGATGGGCTTGTCCTCTTCAATGAGGATGTCTCCTTCTATGACAACTCCAGCTAAGTAGCATAGATGGCAAATGAGATGAGGAAAAGCTAGCCTTGCCAAGGTGGAGGGCTTTTCGGCTACTTTGTAGAGTTCTAGAAAGATGACTTCATGAACTTCTGCTTCCTCTCCAATCATGATGCTATGGATCATGATGGCTCGATCCACAGTTACTTTGGATCGGTTGCTAGTGGGGTTGATGGAGCGTTGGATGAACTCCAACTATCCTCTAGCCACAGGCTTAAGGTCTAGTCTTCTTAATTGAACCGGCCTGCCTTTTGAGTCTCTTTTCCATTGAGCTCCTTCCACACATATGTCCATGAGGACTTGGTCCAACCTTTGATCAAAGTTGACCCTTCTAGTGTAGGGGCGTGCGTCTTCTTGCATCATAGGCAAGTTGAATGCTAACCTCACATTTTCCGGACTGAAATCTAAGCATTTTCCCCGAACCATTATAAGCCAATTCTTTGGATTCGGGTTCATACTTTGATCATGGTTCCTAGTGATCCATGTATTGGCATAGAACTCTTAAACCATTAAGATTCCGACTTGTTGAATGGGGTAGGTCAGAACTTCCCAACCTCTTCTTTGGATCTCATGTTGGATCTCCGGATACTCATTTTTCTTGAGCATGAAAGGGACCTCAGGGATCACCTTCTTCTTGGCCACAACTTCATAGAAGTGGTCTTGATGGACCTTTTGAGATGAATCTCTCCATCTCCCTTGACTCGGAGGTGGAAGCTTTTGTCTTCCCTTTCCTCTTTCTAGAGGTTTCTCTGGCCTTAGGTGCCATAAATGGTTCTGGAAAAACAAAAAAGCTATGCTTTTACCACACCAAACTTAGAATGTTGCTTGTCCTCGAGCAAGAGAAGAAAGAATAGAAGAAGAAGAATAAGATTTGGAGGAGAGGGAGAGAGTTGTGTGTGTCGGCCAAGGGGGAGAAGAGAGTGTTGTGTTGTGTGAAAATGAAGAAGAATGGAGGGGTTTATATAGTGGAGGGAGAGGGTGGTGGGTTCGGTCATTTAGGGTGGGTTTGGGTAGGAAAGAGATTTTGAATTTGAAGGTGGGTGGGGTTTATGGATGTGAGTGGTAAAGAGGTGATGGGGAAGAGAGATTGAGGTGATTGGTGAAGGGTGTTTGAGGAAGAGTGTTATTGGATTGTGTGAAGAGGAGAGTCAATATACCCATTTTTCAAGCTAATTTCACTTGTTTTGTTAGCATTTATGCACTTTCTTGCATCCTAAGTAAGTGATTTGGAGTGAAAATGCATAACTTCTCTAAATCAAGCAACCACCATGAAATTAATGTTAAATCATGAGGTTTAAGCTAATTTTAATTGAATTTTAATTGATTTATAAGCCTCTTGAATTTAGTGATACTTGGAGTGGTTGTTTTGGTTTATTATAGGTGAAGAAAAGAAAAGAAAAGGAAAAGCGTGGCCTAAGAAGTGTAGCCCAAGGAAAGGAAAGCGTGGTCAAGGCAAGAGGAAGTGTGCCGCATGCAAGGGGGAGGCAAACATTGCCCTCCACAAGGGCACACTGCCCTCTAGGAGGGCAACATAAGG
>NC_029777.3:40597377-40598310 GCF_000817695.3 Arachis duranensis | reverse complement strand
CACTACAAGGGCAGAGCACAAAAGTGTGCCTTGGAACCAAGAAGAAGAGAACCTTGCCCTGCCCTCCACAAGGGCAGTATCAGGATCACCAAGGAAGAAAATCAAAGGAAAAATGTCACCCATGCATGCCACAAGACTCGAACACAGACCAAGGAAGAAGCAAGGAACTAAGGTTGAGTGCCGTGCCAAGAAACCAAGGAAATTAATTGAGGGTGTGTCCCAGCCGTGTTTCGAACACGGGACATAAAAGTGGAAACACTGCCCTGCCCTCTGCGAGGGCAGGGCAGCATTTTGATGGTGCAGGGATCTGGCGCACCAAGTTTCAAATCTGGCGCACCAAAGCTCATTCCTGGCAGTACCAGCACGCACCAAGTTCGATCCTGGCAGCACCAAATTTTCCTGCCCTGCCCTTGGCGCGGGCAGGGCAGCATTTTGCGCACCAAAGTCGCACCAGACCGCACCAAGGCCGCACCAACATGCACCAAATCCTGCCCTGCCCTCCACAAGGGCAGGGCAGCCTCCTGGGAGCAACTTTTCATGGGCCGAAAATTTAAATTAAAACCCCATTTTAATTCATTTCTTCACCAAATCAAAAGCCCATCCAAATCCCAAAATCCAAGAATAGAAAGTGTATAAATAGAAGCTAGTTTGATGTAATTAGGACCCTTTTTTGGACTTACCTTGGCTTTGCTTTTGAATTTTGCACTTTCTTGGAGCTTTGAATTTCTTGTAATTGTTCTTGAGAGACTTGACCGAGAGCTTAGAGGATTAAGGGAGAATTGACTGATCTCCTTCCTCATTCTTACTCGGGCAATTCTACTCTTCTGTTTCTGAGTTTTGGGTGTGTGAAATTGAGGAAATTCTGTCTCAATTCACATCTAAAATCTCTTTAAATCCTTTTCTGCATAATTGAATTTGATTTCTGTTCTTCTA
>NC_029777.3:40595479-40596344 GCF_000817695.3 Arachis duranensis | reverse complement strand
AATATTTCTTTGCTCACCAAAGGCAACGCCAACCATCACATAGGAGAGGAGTAATGGAGTTGGAAGGAGTGGATTCAATCTTAGCTCAAAACAAAATGATGCAGCAGCAGATTCAGCAACAATTTGAGGAAATGGCCAAAAGAATTGATGGCCTGCGAGTTGCATCAGTTAGTGCCACAAGCCAACCATCAACTACTTGGGGGCAAAATGAAGAAATTCAAGAGGAGCAACAGCAAGAGCAAGTCCAATACATGCACAACCAAAATCCTGGAACTAATGAAGTCTATGGAGATACTTACAATCCTTCTTGGAAGAACCATCCCACCTCAGATGGGGAGACAACCACAATCAAATTCAGCAGCCATGGCAAAGGAACTCAACTCAAAACAATTGGAAAAACACAAACCACAACAACCAGCCAACCACTAACCAAAACACGTACAGAAAACCACAAAACACTTATCCCAACTCTAACCATTATCCACCCAATAACCACCCAACTAACCAAAACACCTATCATCATCCATCAACAACCCAAAACCAACCAACCTCACAAGACTCTCAGAGGATCACTAATCTAGAAATGCTTATGGAAAAGATGATGAAGAACCAAGAATTGACAACAAAGAATCAAGAAGCTTCCATGAAGAACTTAGAAAGGCAAATTGGGCAAATCTCCAAACAGATTTCTGTTGAGAAGCCATCAAGTTCACTACCTAGTGACACCATTCCCAACCCAAAGGACGAATGCAAGGTCGTGCAACTAAGAAGTGGAAAAGTGTTAACAGATGGTAACCAAGGGGCAACCGAGCATAATGACACTGAGCCAACAAAGAATGATGAAGCCATCAACAAGGACATGATA